>NC_059215.1:35817242-35984742 GCF_020615455.1 Coregonus clupeaformis | reverse complement strand
TGAACCAGGTGAGATGACCAGCTAGGCCATGTATCCATGACATGCAGCAGCACATCGTTGATTTGATTTGAAAACAAATCCTACCAGTATATATTAATACGACTGTGGGAAAAACCCTATCAAAACCCCATTGAGGGAAATGAGGGAAGGGAATATCTTGTTAATATGACACCCAACTGTTTCCTGAATGATCTGTGGCTGGTTATCACCCTGTCGGCCACGCGGAGGGCAACGTATCAAAGAGAAGCGGTGTGTTGTGGGAGGACAGCTGTCTATTTGTTTGGGACGAGAGTTAATGATTATCTCTGGGGGCCTCTGCTCTGCTCTTTGCTGCTCTGCTGTCTGTCAGCCGTGTGCTGCAATCTGCCTGCCCTCGCCTGCCTTTTGTCTAACAAGACGATGCAAATGGTGGCCGTGCTAGCTGGCGGTTTGCCTTGGGGACTCCCAGGTGATGGCGTCACACAGAACAGGGTTTTAATAGAGCAATTTGTTTTCCACCAAAACGCCGCCCGACCTTATCCCCATCTCCTCTTCTCCTGCCAGCACAATGGAGCTATGAATTGGCTGAACTGCGCAGGGATTTCATTGATTTGGCCATTTAATAGAGCTGTCTGTAATGGAACGCAAATAAGAGCGAATTAGAGGATTTTGGGGGGAGGGGTTGCATGTGTGTGTGTTTGTGTGTGTGGGAGAGCGAGAGAGTTTGGAAAACATCAATGCAGCAGTTGAATGCATGGCTTTAGCCAAACGAGAACATTGTTAGCATAATTAGCGTGCCATTTAATACAGTTTAAAATTGTTCGTAATGCAATACAATTAGCAATGCGATACAAATTACCTTAAATCAAAATACAGTCAACTGCTTATTATTGTAACAAAAACATTGGACAGAAACACTGTCTAATCACTCGCAGTGTGTATTTGTGCATTAATCTGTTTTAGGAGTTAAATCATCCACTGCGTAGATGTGAGCAAGACTGAACAGTATTAGTGATAACTTGAGATACAAATTGAGGCGAGTTTAGCCTAGCTTAGCCTAGCTTATGGAGAGGCAACAGCTCTGAGCCTAGCCTATGGAGAGGCAACAGCCCCAAGCCTAGCGTAGCCTAGCTTATGGCGAGGCAACAGCCCCGAGCCTAGCGTAGCCTAGCGTATGGCTGTATAGAGCTCCACCAGCGGGGTAGAGGCCCTAGTGAATGGACAGACTAAAGGAGTTGAGTAGTCAACACTCTTCCTCTGTGTATTCTTTTCTCACAAAGCAATGTTCTGTCTGTCGGGGGGAGTGGGAACTAGGTGGGGTTGGGGGGGTTGGGGGAGGCGGCTCCTCGGGAGACCGTACAGAGTCCAGGCCAATGGTAATGGACTTCAGATACAAACTTTACAAACTCTCTCTCTCTGACCACCCTGCCCCCCTCTCCCCCAGCCCCTCAACCCCACTCTCCTGTCGCCTACAGCCCCCACCCTTCACCCCCCCCCCATTCCTCCTCATCTCCCTTTCAACAAGAGCAGTTTGTCAGGGTCAGAAAGCAATTTAAAACCCAGATTAATGAGAAGAGGCGGGAGAGATAGAGAGAGAGAGAGAGAGAGAGAGAGAGAGAGAGAGAGAGAGAGAGAGAGAGAGAGAGAGAGAGAGAGAGAGAGAGAGAGAGAGAGAGAGAGAGGAGGATAGAGAGAGAGATGTCAGCCATCAAAGCCGGGAAAAAGAAGACCAGGTGGTTGTGGGAATCCGGCCTTCTTTCTCTCTCCTCTTCAGGACTCTCTGGGTTCTGTGTGGTAATTAGCAGGCAGCAATGCAGCGGGGCCCGGGACCCGGGACCCGACCGAGGTTCAGGATAGCCCATCAGAGAGAGGACAATTTGCACTTCTACGGGAGCCGCCAGCAAGGGCACAAAGAGGAGTAAAGGGGAAACTATGGCATCTTTTATCGGGCCGGACAAAGACGCCGCATCTTTTCAAAGAGCTCCGGAGATTCTCCCCCGTGTTCCAGCAGGAGGAGGAGGAAGAAGGGCGAAAAAAACAAGAGAAAAAAGCGAGAAAAGAATCCCATAAGTCGACGTCAGAGAGAGAGAGAGAGAGAGAGAGAGAGAGAGAGAGAGAGAGAGAGAGCAGAGAGAGAGAGAGAGAGAGACAAAAGAAGGAGAGAGAGGATGCCAACGTGTGGGCATTGAAATGGGACAGAAGGGTGAAGGGACATACCCTGACCCACTGAGTCCACCGAGACGTCAGGAATCTACCGCCCCTCCCACACACACAGTCACACACACCTTCTCGAGTGAACTGCTCAGGGTGTCTGATAAGGTGCCAGTCACAGCAACAGAAAGTTTCAAAGGAGTCAAAGTCGGCATGGGGTGTACAGAGTGTATTACTTCCTGTTAATAAAAAGAACATGGTGTCTAGGCACATTTCTCAATTGCAAAACGATAACACACTGAGCATCTCTCCTGACAACATCCAACACCTTGCGAACTGAATGAGTCTCAAGTTTACAAACCGTTAAAATGAGTTGGCCTAATGCAATGCATTACTGTTGGCCACCGAGTACCTTTGACATTATCACCCAATCTAAAGAGGTTTGACCTCCCACGTCCCAGGAAAGTGGAGGTTATTGTCATTACTTTTACCTATTACACCACCCCCAAGATTTCTTAGTGAATGCACTGGCTTTGAGTATGCCTACCCCCCGACCCCTCACTCCCTCTCCGTTGAGAGGGTCAAAGGTGAAATTGGTCATGTGATAACCCTTTCCAGGCCTATATGAGGCTTAGAACCCAGTCTTTCTCCTCTCTCTCTCTCTCTTCCTCTCTCTCTCTCTTCCTCACTCTCCTTCTCTCTGCTGGGGACACAAAATGCCATTTGTTGTCCGTCACTCAGTAGCCCCGGCTTTCGCCCGGCCTCGGCGCTGAAAGCTCCATTCACACATCCTCTCACCCAGGGATGTTTTTGCAATTCAATATTTTCACACGCAACCAGCCTCATCGTTACTTTGGAACCGGACACTGGGCAGGATGAGGCTGGGGGGCTCCGAAGCAGCACAGAGGAATCACAGTGTCGGGGTGGGAGAGAGGACGGGCACGGGGGAGATGAGGGGCTAATGGCTCATCTTGAAATGTTTTAGTGAACACCCAACACCCTGTGTGCAGACACACACCACCACTCTACACATCGTTTCACAAACAATCTGACTCCAGGTTAATGATGAAAGTGGGGGAGGAAAAAGGGAAGGCAGTGTTTTAACACAAATCAAATCACATTTAATTGGTTGCGTACACATATTTTGCTGATGTTATTGCAGGTGCAACGAAATGCTTATGTTTCTAGTGCCAACAGTGCAGTAATACCTAACAATACACAACAATACACACAAATCTAAAACATATCAGAAAAAGCAATGTCAGAGTCCGGAATAGAAATATACAGTGTACAAAACATTAGGAACACCTTTCTAATATTGAGTTGCACCCCTTTTGCCCTTAAAACAGCCTGAATTCGTCGGGGCATGAACTCTACAAGGTGTCGAAAACGTTCCACGTGATGCTTCCCACAGTTGTCAAGTTGGTGGGATGTCCTTTGGATGGCGAACCATTCTTGATACACACGGAAAACTGTTGAGCATGAAAAACCCAGCAGCTTTGCAGTTCTTCACACACTCAAACCGGTGCACCTGGCACCTACTACCCGTTCAAAGGCACTTAAATATTTTGTCTTGCCCATTCACCCTCTGAATGGCACACATACACAATCCATGTCTCAATTGTCTTAAGGATTAAAAGTCCTTCTTTAATCGGTCTCCTCCCCTTCATCTATACTGATGGAAGTGGATTTAACAGGTGACATCAATAAGGGATCATAGCTTTCACCTGGATTCACCTGGTCAGTCTATGTAATGTACTAACCAATGTGTATGTATATAATGGTGTGTATAGACAGTATGGACAGTATATTAATTGGAAAGGTGTGTATAGAGTAGTTATATAGGATGAGCCTTGACTACAATACAATAAATTCATATAAAGGGGGTAAAACAATATGTAAACATTATTAAAGTGACCAGTATTCAATGACTATGTAGATAGGGCAGCAGCCTCTAAGGTGCAGAGTACCGGGTGGTAGCTGGCTCGTAACAGTGACTAAGGTTCAGGGCAGGGTACTGGGCGGACGACGGCTAGTGTTGACTATTTAACAGTCTGATGGCCTAGAGATAGAAGCTGTTTTTCAGTCTCTCAGTCTCAGCTTTGATGCACCTGCACTGTCCTCCGCCTTCTAGATGGTAGCGGGGTGAACAGGCCATGGCTCGGGTGGCTGAGGTCCTTGATGAATGCACATTATTGCCTGGACATAAAGTCTTTCACAATAATAATAATAATAATAATAATAATAATAATAATCGTATGAATTACTTGTAGAACATGAGAATATATTCCGTTTCTCTGCAGGTCTTTTTTGGGGGATATGATGTCAGTGTGTGTCTATCTAAAGCTGCTTGGCATTTGTCCAGAGGATCTGAAAGAGTCCATATCAAACCAAAGACTTGGATAACAAACTCAAAATTGCAATAACAGAGGGATCTGCAACAATCATTCTAGGGTGTACAAATTTTTAAAATGTATGTGTAATCACACAAACTGCAAACAGGTAGACATAACATTTACCACGTAAATACGGCCGTGTGGTCACCCTCCCTTCACATTTCTCACTGTCAATCGTGAATGACAATTCTTCAAGTTTTACCAGTGAAATGTCCATGCAGCATCTGCATGCCAACCATTTGATCTCAATCAGTTACATGGGAATATGCATTTAGAGCTTCTTAGTTATGTACAGTGTTTTGAATTATGTAGGCTACAGTGAGCGGATTTTAGAGCAGAAGGTGTTAACAAACTGTAGCATAACTGTGTTTTGTTTCAATAAAAGCACATATTTTGCCTAGTAGCACGCGCTGTTGAGCAGTGTGGCTGCATGAGAAAAATGCGACCATTCGCACAAGCATCCTAAAATCTCATAAGAAATTAGGTGGTGTTTGTCTTACAGTAAAGTTATACTATGCTATTATATTCGGTTCTCTAGAATACTGTTATCATTATGTGATCTTGCAGACATTGATTCAGCTTTCATTTAACTTTATTTAACAAGCAACATTCGCCAGAGTAGCTTGTTCTCTACGAGTAGAGCAGAGACTGTGCATAAAGTAGAGAATCCCGCATATGGAAGAAGCTTCGTGACCTTTATCCCCCGAAAAGAAAGGTCCAGAAAAGTCAAATCCGCTGCCACTCTGTGTAAATACATAGGTAAATACCACACATTTTTGGTTGTGTGGCAATAAATCTGTATCTGAAGGTGGGACAAAGCCACATCAAAACCACATCAAGCATACAGCTTTAGAAATAAGAGTAGGATCCCTCCAAAAGTGAGGAGAAGTTAAGACCAATAAAGTAAAGATTTGTTTGTCATGCCGGCGTCTAAAGTGGCACTGGAGGAAAATGGAGGTAGTCGGTTTGAGGTTTTATATATTTTCCAGCGAGCCGACTGCAGTTAATGAAATTAAACAAACCAATAGTGCCCTCTCGCTTGGGAGTCTCCATAATCAACACACCACCACCCGTATCATTTTTTAAATGAAAATAAATAGCCAGCCAGCCAGATGGGCTAATTGTGTTGCAAACAGGGGGGTGAAAGAGAAACATGCCATTGATATAATGAAGGCAATTTTCAGGGACAGACAGGAGTGGTTGAAGAGGCAGTAAAAGAAGTGGACCTTTCTTCTGAATGGGGACCGATGCCCCCTCTCCTCTGCCCCTCCCCCCCAGCTCATCATTCACCCACCAGAAAGTTAAGTATGAAACAAATAGAGGTGCTGCCTGCTTCTGGCCTGGTGAAGTCTGCCTGTTGACCAAACGCCAATGGATAATAATAATGCCACCTCAATTACTGATGGAATCTCCACAACCACATTCCCCCCTCCTCTCCCGTCCGACAGCAAATTTGTCAAAAGCCCAATGATCGTCTGACAGCGTAATCGTCCGGACTGTCCTCACAAACATGAAAGGGGGGCTTTATCGTGGCAAATCAAAGAACCTGATCTCAGAGAAGAAGGGAAAAGAACTAGGGAAGAGAAGAGAGGGGAAAAAAAGAGTCCCGGTTTGGCCCGAGCCCCTGAGACGTCCCATCCTAATCCACTCCTAATGAGACACTACATGCCCATCTTTGTGCTAATGACAACACAGAGGGAGGGAGGGAGGGAGGGAGAGAGGGTGGGGATATAAACACACAGGGGAGACCAGAGGGAGCCAACGCTTTGAAAGTGCCGTCCAATGAGGGGGTGACTTTAAAGCAGTGCCGCGTTAAATGCATCTCCAAGAGAGAGGGACTCTGGGGAGGAGAGTCATTTTGTCTCCTTATCTTTGTCTCTACAGGATGAAGGGAATATCAGGGTCTGTGGCACCAGTTTCTATCCGTAGACATACTCTTCTTATAGGGAAAGCAAAGAAGCAAATGGGGAGTGAAAAAGCCTAAAATATTCAACCTGAGCCCAAGTTGTGTGTTGAGTGTTTTCTGTTCATATTTGTGACGGAGGGAGTCTCTGCTGCAGGAGGACAGAGCTCTGTGCCATTTGATTCTGGCAGGGTTGAGTAGGGCCGTAAGATAGAGAAAGAAAGAATGTGTGAGAGAGAGAGAGAGAGAGAGAGAGAGAGAGAGAGAGAGAGAGAGAGACAGAGAGAGAGAGAGAGAGAGAGAGAGAAGGGAGGAAAGAAAAAAGAGAGAGAGAGAGAGAGAGAGAGAGAGAGAGAGAGCAGGAGAAGGCTAAGACCAAACAACCCAGGATTAGGTCCAGATAAGACTAGTCACAATGGAGAGCAATCCCCAGGATATTACGATTTCTCCGAATCATATGAGTGCAGCTCAAATGCCTTAATTACCCAGTCAACATCCCCTCTGTTTTGCAAACAACAAAACACTGTCAAACAGCTGGGTTGTAATCACACCTATAGGCAGGGTTGGAGAGAAACATTCTGGTTGAATTCCAGTAAAGAAACGAGAAGGAAGCAGGTTTTTTTTACAGACAGGGTTGTGTTCATTAGGCACCAAATGGGAAAGATGGGGGGGGTACAGGGAGGGACTACTTGGATTTGTCCAACAAGAAATGCTCATGTTCTGTCGCAAAGTATTTTAAAACCTTGTCTGTTGTGTGCCGTAATGAACAAGACCCAGGCCCTTTCTTAGTCTTTTTGGTTGTCTAGGTGATAAGTTTGATTGACATAGCACAGCACCGACTGGAATATGATACTCAGGCCGGGTCACACAGAAATGCCTTTAACTGGTGTAATGGCTTTTTCTTTTGCCCCCTTGTGAATGCATACCACTCTGCAGTATGCCTCCTGTCTATTTATATCACATCTCATCTTCGGCTAAAAATGAACAGGTCGGCACATCGGCACATCAGGGGGGACGGCTTGCTTGAAGAGAAAACATACAGAGATATCTTTAACTCTCTCAGGCATGCAAGTCAAACTGCCAAAACATTGGGAGATTGCGCCGCTTTACAAATATGGTGAATGAAGTCACATAGTAGTGAGGGGTGGTGGGCTGAGGAGATATTTTCCATGTGGATCTGCTGGGGCCCAGGTTGGACGGAGCCACGGAGGGTTCCGACTGAGACCTCTGTCACACTGCGTTGACGTTGTCAACAGGTTATATATACTGGGTTGTGTTCATTATGCACCAAATAGGAAGACAATGAGCTGAAACAGGGAGGGACTACCTGGACTTGTCCAATAAGAAACACTCGTTGCAAAACATTTTTAAATGTTGTGTGCTCTAATGAACCCGACCCTGTATATATGGCCAGCAGCGCTGTGCCGAGTCCACGTTGGATTATAAAGAGTGTGACATTATGAGGCAGACCTGCAGGCAAGGTCAGGGCTTAGAGTACTGACTGGACTGAACTGCTCAAAAACTAGAGCAGGCTTCAGAGACAGAAGGCTGCATCAGGTGTGCCTCTCACACACACACACACACACACACACTTTCGACAGCGCCAACTCCCGCTGGCTGGGCGGCATTTACACTCAACCTTTCCACTTTGTCAAAGATTGGGGGTGACATGGCATGCTGGTCAGAATAATGTGTCCAGTAAAATGTTTGTGTGAGAGAGAGTGTGCAAGAACGAGTGAGTGAGTGGTGAGTGAGTGAGTGAGTGAGTGAGTGAGTGAGTGGGTGAATGAGTGAGTGACACACGCCACAGAGCTTCTTCTAAAAACATATAGATATTTATGAACAAACCCCAGTAAAATTCATCCAGACCACTAGTGAATGCGTGAGTGCCAAGTCCTATGGTCTCTTCATCTTACAGAGACAGACCCAGCAGCATAGGAGAGTCACCATGATTTCAGCATCAAACCTCCACTCAAACAAGTGACAACCAGGCAAAGAGGGCTGGTAGGCAAATGTGCTAAAGGCGACCATCTTTTCAAACTGCAGCCATGTCTGTTTAGTTCTATACTATTCATGCTGCAAGTTATTCTGTCCATCAAAAAACCTAATCTTTCCTGTACCTGAGCTGAGTCTTGCATCAGCCATTTTATGCGTGTAAGCCCGGGGTCTTGTATGGGGCCTAAGCGTTTTGCCAGAAATTCAACATAGCGCCCATTGTTGTTTTACAGTGTTATGGGGCTGGTTTTATTAACTCTGTCAAAACATCAGCGGCTGTACTACAACATGACATGGGTTCATGATACTACAGTCCATCTAATAGGCTACAATGAGGCTATGGGAGCAACCAGACAATATGGTTTCCCTACATTAGCGACGATTCAATGTGACGCGAGCGAGAGAGAAAGAGAGAGAGCGAGCGAGATGGGCATTCGAAAGTTTTCCTTTCACTAAAAAATGCGTTTCAGTGAATACATAATTGGATGGTGTGCGCTCAAACCACTAAATGAAAGGCTACCTCTCATGTCTATGATATAATGCTCATCTTTGGAAAAACGGGGATGCTGATAGTCAACATATTTACATAATGGTGATTCTTATGTGACCTTTCATTAGCCACTGCGTTTGGTTCATTCTATATGACAATGTTTCGTCGCACAACATGTTTTATTTGAAATTACGCTATTGATGATATTATTTAATGTTTTGATAATTAATTGATCATTCCTAACCGATACATTGTTGGCCTGCATTCCAAACGTTTCTGGATACAAGCCATTTAATAGCCTTCAAAATATGAGTATGTCTAATTGATAAGCATCCCTTTTGCTGACCTCTGACTTATGTCGGTTGCATGAGGTAGTGCGCGCGCGTGTCCCTTCAAAGCATGGCCTTCACCTGTGAAACCTCAAATGTTGACGTGTTTACATTAAATTATAATTTCAGATCAGTGGATGAATTGAATGAAACATTTACTTTTAGCATTACCGAATCTGCGGCCCAATTTAACATAATATACAAGCAGACCGCATTTACACAGAAAATAGCCAAGTCAAATTATCATACGGTTTTACAATAGGTCTATGACTAATTTTTATAATCTACAATGTTTGTTCGGTTTTAGACACGAGGTAGGCTTGCTGTAGTAGCCTACCGGAGAAGTCACCTGTAATGTCCAACAATTGAATACTGCAACGACGGCATGTTGTCAGCACACAGCTATTGTTTCAGACCAAATTGCAAACATTTGAACCATAGGATAGGCCTTAAAAATAAAAAAATTCGACCTATTGTCTAAGGAACTTTTTTTTCTTTTTACATAATCAACATATCCCAGTGGAGGTCAATCTAGGAGGTAGCCTGTGCCATTCTACAAAAAATTGAATTAACTGTATACCAATAAACTTCTACAGGTCCTGTATACGTTCTCCTGCCTCATATAACAAGAGCAAGCAAAAAGACAGTTTAAAATATTGCAAGAGTAATATGACATTGATTGTATTGTAATAGGCCTACTGTGGGCTAATAGCGTATAGTTGCATAATGTATAGGCCTACAGGTAAAATAATAATAATAGCAATAAAACATTAATATTTATTATAATTATAATAGTTATAATAAATATGCCTAATAATAATAAATTGTGCAATTTCGAAAGTTGAAAATAGGCCTATAATTTAGGCTAAATAAGATAAACAAACTAAAAAACAATCATCTAAATTACAGGTCACCTGGCTATGATAACATGTAACATGTAAATGTAAACACGTAAAAGTGTTTGCAAATATCACAACATATCCAAATATACATGGCGGGAAATACGGAGCCGTCACAGTATTTATTGATCAATGCGAGCTTATCCATTTCGACACCGCTCAGGGAGGCGATTCTGAGTGCCGAATCCCTGTGGATTTGAGAATTCTGGACCGGGCAAGTCTGTATAAATCTCCTTAAGTCCTTAAACCACGTCAGGTCCTTTTCGATTTAATCAGGCCTATGACAACTCTGTCGAATTCAAAAGGTGCCACCGCCGCTGAGTACAAAACGGAATATTAGGCTAATACTGTACTTCCATTAGGCCCATAACAGTTTTTGTGGGGGGAAATGTAACAAGTGTAGCCTGCTATAAGCCTATTCTACATAACAGGTACAGTGTGACAATTATCACACGGTGTGTATAGCCTCTGTAACTGCACAAGTATAGGCGTAAGGTGTTGTCAACTCGGACCCTGTTTAAATATCACAAGGCCATATTAATTTGATGATAATATGTCTTAGTTTCTAATGTGCTACACTACAACAAGGCGAGCAGAGTTGGGCTCGCTATAAGGTCTCAAAGCTTAGCAAGACGTGAATAATTATTGTCGAGTGAGAGGTCTACTCAAAGCCATGCAGGCATTTATTTTAATTAGCACTTGGATCAAGAGGCAATCAACGGTACTTAGAGATCAAGGTCTATTTCAATTACTGAGAAAAATACATTCCTGAATTGATAACTATTCTCAACGAGTGCTAGGCCTACTTTCTCTTTGCAAAGACTTGACAAATGTCCGCGCGTGACCGACAATTATCAGCATACTACTAATAACTTGGACCAAACATAGAAGCACGATTACAGGAAACCCTGCTTACAATGTAATTGTTTATTTCTGGTTCCAAACATAATATGTAACTGTTGAAATGTTTACATGTTTTGTCCTTAATCACACAAATGATGGATCATAATGCATAGAAAATGGAGGAGGTATACAACCAATGTATTAGGCTACTCGTTTACAGCATGGTCATTTCACAACGTTAACATAATTGTTTGTTAAATAATTCCCACTGTGAAATAGAAACAACCTGATATTCTTTGGAAATGTAACGTGCATTAAATCTGAATATGTTGATTTTGGATTAACAAAGGCCATAAACAACGTTTTTCAGAAGCTATGCTGAAGTTAAAATGAAGTTAAAATCAACTATTTCCTAAATCATTGTAAATATCGATAGATAAGATTTTATGCGGTCGGATTCGTTAATACTGACGGATTAAATGCATTATACATTTCACTGAACCGTTACTAGGTTCACTGCATTAATCTGCTCGTAGTTCTGCATCAGCAATGACCAACTGCTACATGTCCATAATCGAAACTCACCTTGAAATATTAGATAACACTCATAACAAAAAATAAATCTGCGTTGGTGTTTTAAAATAGGCTTATTGGTTTAACTTTTTTATGCAGAAAACTAATAACAAGTAAATTGATTCTGTGCATTTACAGAAAAAGCTAAGTCTATTCATGCATGCGTAATAAACAAAACAAAGTTGGAAAGACAGCAGAAACCAAGCTATAGAAACATCCTTCTTTCTACACAAACATATGCATGATGTTCACAAAAGTGAAAATGATTTGTCCGTGTGACGAGAGCAACAGTCCGCAAAGTAGCAGGGCCATTTCTTGCACAACAAGCATTAGGCCTATTGATTGCCATTCCCCGAAGGAGGAACAAAACACAATAGTAGTTCAACGGCCAGAGGGAAAAAACTGACTTCATGGATGAAATTTCTTCTAGGTAAAACGGACTTGGATAAAATGCTGTACAAAAACAGCGATTTCTTTCAAATTTCACATCTTAACGTCTCCCACTTGTCGTGAATGAAGCTTGTGCGCACAACTCGGTCTCTATACTGTGCTCCCTCTGTAGCCATGAGCAGTGCTAGAGCGCCCACTATTTCAAAAACCAGGAATATTATTTCACAAGACTTGGAAGAACTTAATAAAAAAGTTACTATCCCTTTCGACAACTTTTTGTTAACTTTCGGGTAACGATTCTTCGACGTTTCTAACCTCCGAGAACAGAAAACAAAACTACTCCGCGGCGCAGTTTGTACGGCAATGTTTTTTCTCTCCCATATCTTTTATACAAAACCACCAGCAGTGTTTCTCAGCATATATGAAAGTTCTGACGTTGTGAACAAGCGAACCCAAGGCTGCAACAGCGAAAAGGCTGGACACACGGACTAGGGTGTTTTATCGTTACTATTCACATGAAGAGCGAAATTATCTACGAGGACAAAGACGCGTCCCACCAAGGAACTGATAAATGACAAGGACACATTGGTGACCGGCAAGAGAGTTCGAGCCGCCGACCGAAAGCGTAAGAAGGGAAAAAGACCTACTTTTGGCCAGTTTTCTCGCCCTCGCCTTGGATCTCATCTTGTCGGCTTGTAGATTCCTCTCGTCCTCCGTGAGCCCAGAAGCAGCAACAACACTATCTTCATCTCACAAGCATTGTCAGTTTGGACACCTTCGCACATGCGCACAGGCCATTCAATCTGACACCCTCATCAGGGCCAAAAAACTTTGCAATGTATTCATCATCACTTTTTGTCCTATCGTCTCCCCTTTAGATCACTTATCTCTTCCCCTCCTCCCTCTCAGCACCATCTTGGACCCCCCTCCCTCTCCCCCTACCACCTCCATTGCCACCACCACCTTCTTGACTACCCCTTTAAGAGCAATAACTTATTTTTCGCAAACCTGTGGGATCCGGACTAGCAATGGACACAGCATGGTACGTGATTGGGTCAAGGTCGCATCCCTCAACTGCAAGGTGATTGTTATCAAATATCACAATTGATCATTCAAAATGATTACATAAAACATCGAATTTGAGGTAAAGTTTTTTTTTAAAAAGATTAGCCAACTATTGTTAATATAGGCTATTATTAGCCTACTTATTATATGATTATTATGATTATTATGAATATTCTGGCTTTAATGTTACCATTGTTCTTCTCATTATTATTTTTATAACCTAATGATGAATTACGAGAAAGATATGCCCCGATTTTAACATTCTATATTCTATTACAGATAGGCCAAACTCAGAAGATGATTATTTACAATTGATGCAATGGATGTCTCATCTGGCATTGTGTTCAAATGTAGGCTAATCAAATTCCAACTTCTTCTAGGGGTTATTATTGACTTCACTTATTCAGATGCATAAATTGGAGTTGCACTTACGATAGCTCTCGGTATGAAAACATAACGTTGCACATACATGCTTTGCCTGCGAGCAAGCCACACGAATCGGCAGCTGTTGACGCATGCAGCAGCCTACTCTCAACGGACGAGACGAAGAGTAGGCTACAGAAACGGACTAGTTTCCATGAATTGTATTTCTATAGTAAGCATGTATAAGTAAGTCAAGGTTTTTCAAATTGAAAATATGCCTTATTTCTGCACCCCTATCATCTCCGTGAATTATGGAGCGATGTAATGAACGCAAACATCCATCGCCATTGGGGCACAAGGGCTCCAGGTAAACCAAGCGAGAGGAGGAATAGATTGTGAATTTCTAATGTAAGTATGACTTTGCCTTCCACCTATTTTATGGCATTCAGACGCTCAGTGTATGACAGCAGGCGTCTGTTGATCATCGCATGCATATATTAAAGGGAAATGTTAGGAGTGCCTTCGATTGCAGTTGGAGGTTAGGCTATATGCTGTGTAGCTTAATCTGCAGCTCATAATGCAGCTAAGCAATTGAAATAGGTAAGTCTAAGCGACTTTATGTATGAATGAATACAATATTTACGGTGAACTATATGGATATTGAACGAAAGAAAGGAGAATATTCCTAGATGATTTTCAAGTGACAGTAGCCTAGTTCTTTGCTAATCTACCTGTAGGCTAAGTTTGATTTCTGTGTAATTTAAGCAGTAAAGAGAACAACCAAACAAATATCAGGAAAGTATACCTGGCAACAAAAAGCATGGTTATTCGGAATAGGCCTAATGCATTATTTGCATTTGAAGTTAATTTCATTATCTGTCCTATTGCATGCAGTTATTTGACAATTATTAAACCACATTACTGTATCGTTGTTATTATTATAATAATTATGATTATTATGCTATATTGTAAGGTCTATTATTATTATTATTATTAGCAACAACAGACGCCACATTTTTATGCACAAGCCTACTGCATGTAAAACCAAATGTTGTTCGTGAAAAAGCATGTAAAAATAGATCGTTTTGAAACCTTTTGAAAACATAGGCCTAAAAAAGAAAGGCGTTGCATGATCATGATCAGTTGTTTTACCAGGCATTTGATCTCGGAGCGAGTTACATTTTGTGATTTGTAAATGGGAAAACAGGGTGCCTTTAACCAATCTCCCGTGGGACAACGCGTGCATGTGATCACAGCTTTTATTGAACATCAAGAAAAGTATTATAATTAATTTATAATTTATTTATAATTTATTTATTACAAATGTATTATTACTTTTGTTTTTATTATTGGACTATTATGGTAGTAATTGGGCATACAATGGAATAAGAATCATGCAGACTGTTGAATATTCACCAAATAGGCCTCCTGCAATTGCATATTAAATCCGATGCATGATACTATATTAGAATTACATAGAAAAATCAAACATCAGCACAGGACTACAATCACTTCAACCATAATTTATAACTTCGGAAAATATTAAATAATCAACCATTTGTTTCAATGAGAAATACAAGTTAAAATTCAATCAACATGTCCTGTGGTTGACTAGGCGTCTACATTTCATATCCAAATAGCAATTGGGATACATTTAGTAATTTCAACTATTGATCTAACATTGTTGTTTGTGGAATCGAATTATATCTTGCAAAACAGAGTTCTTACAATGTGGGTGTAAGAAAGAATCTTACTATAGCCTAACGGACTGACATTGAGCCAACAATCCTCAGGTGAGTATTCATTTAATGTATCAATGCTACTTTGTTAAGCCTACTCCTTGGTGTGAGTGTGATAGAATGACGACTGGGAACATCAAGTCTTGTCTCAATCGATTTATTGTATCGATAACATTTCCTGTTTAAGTGTGGGGAAAAAAGGTCAACAGCATTTTTTTCTTATTTTTTTCCCAAAATGTTTTCACCAGCTCTCCAGAACAATTTAACACGTGGGTCGAATCTCTCTCACACATTGGGCTGGACAAATTATTTCATATGGTGCAACACCTTTTTTAAGAGCAATTAAGCCTAACTGTGATTACGCTTGTAAAGAAAAGTGTTGCTCTTCGGCACCCGTTCATTTGGGGAATAGTTTTCTGCGTCATTTAAACGTCTGCCCTTTACGAGCTTAACGTGACGGCTGTGTAACCCCGCATTTTTGAGTATTTTCTTTCCAGATTGTTGCAATTTTCCTGCGGTTTTAACACGGGGACGGAGAGAGGCTGGCGCAGACCCCGGAGGAGAGGTGTGCTGCTGCAATCCAGGCCGCAGCAGCAATATCCGTATTTCTGCCATCTACAGCATCAATCCAATATGCTAATTCGTCTAAAACAAAAAGTAGCCTATGGCTATTCAGAGCAGAAAACATCACTCTTCGAATTAATTGATCTTAAACTAGGGCCTAAATATAAAAATAATGCATTATTTTGTGCATTTATATATTTTTGATCTATTAGACTACCTATTCTATTTATGCCCATCTGTCGGCAAGACCACAGACAACATAGTAGGCCTAGGCTTGCACTGAGTATACACTAAAAAGAAAAGGTTCCTGTACTCTTAGAAAAAAAGGTTTCTTATAGAACCAAAAAGGGTTCTATCGCTAGCTTCATATATGGAACCCCTAAAATTTCTAGATAGAACCCTTTTCTAGGGTTCTTTGATCAGAACCCTAGAGGTTCTTCTTCACTGAACCAAAATGGTTCCATATAGAACCCTGCATGGTGCCATTTGTGAATTATGACTATTACTATTAAATAGTCATTGTTTTTTTGCTAAGAAAATAATTGTATAAACAATTAATTAATGGACAAAAGAATACCAGCATAGTTTTCAGAATTTGTCAATATATGCAAAATTGCCAGGGAGGTATCTCTTTGTTTTAATGAATGCCCGCGTCAACTCTGGCTGACTTCTTTACGATACATCTTTCTCCATTAGTTACAGCGAATGACAAAAATGTGTCTTCTGCTCCATTCTCAACTCCCCCAAACATACAGTTGAGATGAGCACAGGTTCAAACTGCAGTGCAGGGCCCCTGGATGGAGAGCATGTTTTGGGATTAAGGGACTTGCTCAAGGGCCCAACAGTAGGGGAATATTTTGAGGATGTGAACCCAGCAGTCCTCCAGTTGTAAGATCAATTCTGCCTTTTTTCCCAGCATCCGGTCTGGGATTCGAAACGGGCCCAAGTCCAACTCCTGCCACAGGGTCCAACGCCTTAGCTACCTACCGCCAGGAGGAAGAAAGTGTGGAAGCAAGGAAGTGGTCCTCGCTAAGCAAGCAGCGTGACATCCTTTACAGGGATGCCATGACCCGGATCTACAGTTGTGCTCAGCTCAACGCTGGGGTTGTTGTTGAGTAAGTTTGAGGGGTGGATGTAGCACATGGGGATGTGTGAAACTTACTCCACAGCCTTAAGTGTTGGCAAGCTTCTGAGGTGGCGCGATCGGCTAAGACGCTTGAGGAGAGCAGTCACGAGTGTTTGTGGGGCAGAGATTCCGAGTTCGAGCCAGATATGGGCCGAATCGGGAGGAAGTGGTATACAAAACATAAAGAATATCTGCTCTTTCCATGACATAGACTGACCAGGTGAAAGCTATGATCCCTTATTGATGTCACTTGTTAAATCCACTTCAATCAGTGTAGATGAAGGGGAGGAGACAGGGTAAATACATATTTTTAAGCCATGAGACGGATTGTGTATGTGTCCCATTCAGAGGGTGAATGGGCAAGACAAAAGATGTAAGTGCCTTTGAACGGGGTATGGTAGTAGGTGCCAGGCGCACCGGTTTGTGTCAAGAACTACAACGCTGCTGGGTTTTTCACACTCAACAGTTTCCCGTGCGTATCAAGAATGGTCCACCACCCAAAGGTCATCCAGCCAACTTGACACAACTGTGGGAAGCATTGGAGTCAACATGGGCCAGAATTCCTGTGGAACGCTTTCAACACCTTGTAGCATCCATGCCCCGACAAACTGAGGCTGTTCTGAGGGCAAAAAATATATTAGGAAGGTGTCCTTTTTACACTCAGTGTGTATATAGCATATACACTGAACAAAAATATAAACGCAACATGCAACAATTTCAAAGATTCTACTGAGTTACAGTTCATATATGGAAATCTGTCAATTGAAATAAATAAATTAGGCCCTAATCTATGGATTTCACATGACTGGGAATACAGATATGTAGCTTAGTGGTTAAGAGCGTTGTGCCAGTAACCGAAAGGTCGCTGGTTCTAATCCCCGAGCCGACTAGGTGAAAAATCTGTCGATGTGCCCTTGAGCAAGGCACTTAACCCTAATTGCTCCTGTAAGTCGCTCTGGATAAGAGCGTCTGCTAAATGACAAAAATGTAAATGTAAAATATGTATCTGTTGGTCACAGAAGATACCTTTATAAAAAGGTAGGGGCGTGGATCAGAAAACCAGTCAGTACCTGGTGTGACCACACTTTTGCCTCATGCAGCGCGACACATCTCCTTCACATAGAGTTGATCAGGCTGTTGATTGTGGCCTGTGGAATGTTGTCCCACTCCTCTTCAATGGCTGTGCGAAGTTGCTGGATATTAGCGGGAACTGGAACACGCTGTCATACACATCAATCCAGAGCATCCCAAACATGCTCAGTGGGTGACATGTCTGGTGAGTATGCAGGCCATGGAAGAACTGGGACATTTCCAGCTTTCAGGAATTGTGTACAGATCCTTGCTACATGGGGCTGTGCATTATCATTCTGAAACATGAGGTGATGGTGGCAGATGAATGGGATGACAATGGGCCTCAGTATCTCGTCAAGGTATCTCTGTGAATTCAAATTGCCATCAATAAAATGCAATTGTGTTCGTTGTTCATAGCTTATGCCTGCCCATACCATAACCTCACCGCCACCATATAATATTAAAATATTATACATTTCATAATGAATAATTAGGCTACTAACAATTTATTATTAATAATAGGCTTATATTATTATTTATTTATAAATGAATTAATTTAGTAATTTACGTTAATCTAACGATGACTCGGTGTTGGTAATATTAACCACCATAATCTTCATCTTCACCACCACCATCGTCAGTAAGGCTTAACTCGTAGGCTACAGTTTCAGTTTCAACCCATCATCGGTTAGTTGAAAGCTTTGAAGAAATTAGAGCTAGAACGGGGATCAGGCCTGACGCAGCAGGCCCAGAACCAACAATACATAAATTGGTGTGGTCTGTGGTCCGCGTGATGTTTTCCCCAACACAGGTTGAAACCCAAGCTTTATCCACGGTGGAAAGGCATCGGGATTATGCGTAACGCAGAGATAACCGAGCGGTACGCTACATTATAGATATGTGAAATAAAACACCTTGCAGCCGGGATATGGGACAGAGCGGTCAAACGACATCAGAAGGTGTAGGCTATTATGGGAGTAGCCTATTGTACATTTGTGAACTGCAATTCTGCCAATGTAATGGGAGAGTAAACATGGTAACTGGAGGGTGGTGGAAACTCCAGGTTGGCTACCAACACACACAGAGCAGCCTCCCCACTGCTCTGCTATGTCTCTCGAGCTCATGTGTGCGTGTCCCTCTTGCTCTCTCGCACGCGCATACACTTTTAACTCCTAGACGGCGCTATTGTGACTCAGTGGTCTGCGCAACAAGGAACTACCAGTGACTGTCGAGTGTGAACACTGTGTCGACACTGGGGATAAATTAAGAATTTATAAAGGGACGGCCTCAATGTCAAAAATTAAATTAAACAACAAATGTGAGGATCAAAGTTTGTCCATCACTCACCAACATTTAACCTACATGTCAAGATTTACCAATGTCCTCCGATACATTAATCTATAATTAGAATATTTCCCTTTCAGTTGGTTTAAGTGGAGAGCACAGACAGACAGACCACTCCAAGCCAAGGTTTTTGGTTGACGCACTGGAGTCCCTGTTTTGAACAAGGGCTAATGAAGTCCCAAAAGCGGTCAGTTATGTTGCCTTGGTAAATATTAGCCATTAATTGGGTTCAAGACCTTGAACGTCTATGGGAAATGGGAAATCTGACCGCTAAATCCTAAACACTTCTTTCGGTATTTTTCCTGTTTGTTAAGGCGCAGTCAGCGACTGTTAGACCAAAATGGTTAGGAGGCAGCCATATCATATGGTTTGTAAAATGTTAGCCTATAGAATTAGCCTACATAGGCCTATTTAATCCGTATATCGACATTTATTGTTTAGCCCTATTAGGCCTAATTGAAAGCCAACTACCGGTGTCAATATGTAGGCTTACAACCTATTCTGAGAAATCATATTCCACCTGGAAATATTAATTCCATTTAGTTAAGAACATTGCTTAACCTAACTATTTGTATACTAACTGCATGCATGAGTAGTGACTTGTTTAGGGCAAACTCTTTATGATAAATCGCATTTAGAAGCATAATTGACGTGTAGGCCTGATCATGTGGAATAAATAAATAAATACGACTTTGAGACGTGGATTAAGTCAGTCGACAGTCAATGATACGTGTAATATGTTTTGATTATCTCTCTCAGGTCTCGGTTCATGAATCAGCCTTTTCAAAATTCATAGGCCTATACCAAAAAATGCCAGGTTGAACATTGCGCGCATGTTCGTTATGAAGCTTGCTTTTCAATAGGCATCTCTGTCCAAAGGCTGGTGTCAGTCAAATGAGAAACATGTTTTGTAAAATGATGTCTCACAAATGATGTCAATTATAATAGTCCTATATTTTCCCTTGCCTCTGTAGCCATATCATGTAGCGACTCTTTACAAAATAAATAGACTACTTAACTATTAGTGAGTAAAAGAAAAGCAAATGTGACTGCTGGCCCAATTATCAAAACAAGGTAAAATCTGACAATTAATGGAGAGTTTGACCATCCTCCATTTATATATATATATATGAAATTGAAATAAACTAAATTAAAACTTTTTAAAAAGTATTTCTAAATGTATGCTTGCACCAATGCCACCTACACATAGAACAGCACGACGACTGCGTCGTGTTAGGCCTACACTATCGTTATTGTTTTAATTAATCGGTTGTTAAATTGCCGTCCATATATCCCTGAAGATCAAAGGAGTGAGGAGTCCGTACAACCCCAGCACACAAATGCACACGGTGCCCGGGGCTAGAGCGAAAATTACCCCGGTGTAGAAATGACCCCTTATGATGTAATCAATCAAACGTGTCTACAGGGACACTGGAATCACAATCTTAATCTTGCACACTAGGGTTTGGGGAAAATACGCTGTCATATTGTAGGCCTACTTCAAAACAATGTCATTATCGATACGCCTACAGTAAGATATAGCCTAACACAAATATGTTTGCTTATTTATGCCTACGCTTTCAGACAAAGGAATTATTAATATAGCCTAAATAAAAAATATATAACTTCATATGAATATTATTATTATTATTAGCCTATAGCTAGGCCTCCTGCTGAACTAGGCTACTTTAAAACGAAATATTATAGTGGCGATATTGTAATAGATTATTTGATAATGCTATAGAAACCATACATTTTGTGATCAATTGTCAATCAAATCATTTAAATATCACGAAACCAAACAAGCTGCTCACGGATCTCAAATAGGTACCTATTTCATCCTTACAAATTGCAAACTCGACAAGCAAGCTGTTTTGTTACAGCGATCCATCAAGCTGTGTCCGACTTCTATCCCAACAAAAATATTGTAGGCTACATTGAAATTTCGCTATCGATCGCTCCATCCATGTATGAAATTAGATGTAGCCCTACGCAATCTACGCAAATTCGTTCGAATAAGTTATGGATAGCCTATACATGGCTGGTGTGCTTTGAAAACGTTACAATAAAGTACAATAATAGGCTAAAGTATAGGCTACTTACAAGTTCGTGACCTAGTCACAAGTGGACAAGAATCTGTGATTCGTGTAGGTCTAGTCTACTATGAACCTACAGTAGTAGCCTATATATAAACGACCTTGTGAGAAGATACACCTAATTACTAGGATCAATTCCATTCGCGCATTTTTTATTGAAAGGCATTTACATTTACATTTACATTTTAGTCATTTAGCAGACGCTCTTATCCAGAGCGACTTACAGTTTAGTGAATACATATATATATATATTTTTTTTTATACTGGCCCCCCGTGGGAATCGAACCCACAACCCTGGCGTTGCAAACGCCATGCTCTATCAACTGAGCTACATCCCTGCCGGCCATTCCCTCCCCTACCCTGGACGACGCTGGGCCAATTGTGCGCCGCCCATGAGTCTCCCGGTCGCGGCCGGCTGCGACAAGGCCATGCCAGCTTTGGGTTTGCAAAAATATGCAATGACCAGTGGTGGAAAAAGTATCCAATTGTCATACTTGAGTAAAAGTAAAGATACCTTAATAGAAAATGACTCAAGTAAAAGTAAAAGTCCCCCAGTAAAATTCTACTTGAGTAAAAGTCTAAAAGTATTTGGTTTAAAATATACTTAAGTATCAAAAGGAAATGTAATTTCTAAAATATACTTAAGTATCAAAAGTAAAAGTACAATTATAAATCATTTCAAATTCCTTATATTAAGCAAACCAGACGGCACCATTTTCTTGTTTTTTTAATTTAAGGATAGCCAGGGGCACCCTTCAACATTCAGACATCATTTACAAACTAAGCATGTGTGTTTAGTGAGTCCACCAGATCAGAGGCAGTAGGGATGACCAGGGATGTTCTGTTGATAAGTGCGTGAATTGGACCATTTTCCTGTCCTGCTAAACATTCGAAATATAATGAGTACTTTTGGGTGTCAAAGAGAATGTATGGAGTAAAAAGTACAATATAAAAAGTACAATTGAGGAATGTAGTGAAGTAAAAGTAAAAGTAGTCAAAAATATAAATAGTAAAGTACAGATACCCCCAAAACTATTTAAGTAGTACTTTAAAGTATTTTTACTTAAGTAAAATGACAATATTTCTACAAGTTATACACTCATGTATCACTTTTGAAATTTAGCCTACAGTACAGTCCTCATAGCCTATATCAATCCATTACGAGAACTCCCACATAAAAATGGTGGAACAAAGGTTCTGCAATTGATCAAGAGTGCTGATAAGACTGGTCAGTTCATGGCTATAGCGCACGTGTCAAACTCATTCCACGGAGGGCCGAGTGTCTGCAGGTTTTTGCTCCTCCCTTGTACTTTATATATTTTTTAATTTATTTTTTAACCTTTATTTAACTAGGCAAGTCAGTTAAGAACAAATTCTTATTTACAATGACGGCCTACACCGGCCAAACCCGGACGACGCTGGGCCAATTGTGCGCCGCCCTATGGGACTCCCAATCACGGCCGGTTGTGATACAGCCTGGAATCGAACAAGGGGGTCTGTAGTGACGTCTCAAGCACTGAGATGCAGTGCCTTAGACCTTAGATGTTCATGACACGTGATCATTTTATAATAATAATAATCTAATATGCCATTTAGCAGACGCTTTTATCCAAAGCGACTTAGTCATGTGTGCATACATTTTTAAGTATGGGTGGTCCCGGGGATCGAACCCACTACCCTGGCGTTACAAGCGCCATGCTCTACCAATTGAGCTACAGAGGACCTGTCTTTATGACTAGACAGGCATACACAGTAGCTCACACTGTACATGTTCACGCCATGTCACAGCGGTACACGACTCTGGAGAGAAGTCAACCAGACACATGATTCAGTTTGGCCTATACATATACGTGAGACAAAGCTTATTATATTTATTTCGTTGTTTAAAAAAAAAAAAAGCAGAAGTCAGTGGTCCAATTCCATTCAAACTTCAATTTTAACAATTAAATGCAATTGTACAGATTTTTTGTAATGTTTTTTATGATTATAATTTTGTGATTTTAAATAATGCTCCTGCATTGACTAAAATCAAAATGTCATTGACAACCATCCAGATATTGATACACACATTTCACCATGTTACTATCATATAAATAAATCAGCATAGCTATCTTAATGTCAGAAAAGACCCAGATATGTTTAGATTTTCACCTCTGTAACCAAATGGACCACATGCAGATGTTAATTTGATATTGGTATTGATTTTGATATTAACATCTATCATATATCTAATGGTTCAATATCTTACAGGCCTTTTACACTGGGAGGTGCTTGGCCCAGGTGCTTGGCTCAAAGCCTCAGACTTTAGTGCTTCAATGGCTGAGACCAACAAAAACAAGCTGAAGGCCTGCCTGACTTACTACTCTAACCGGACAGAGGTTCTAGTGGAAAAATAGCATTAGTGGTGGAAGGGGTGTTTTAGTACTTCAGCACAGACATGATTGAACCAACAGAAAAGGGCATCGCTGCCATCTTTACTGTATTGTGGCTGGAATTCAATCATTGCCGATAGAGTTTGTCTATACTCAAATTTCAGAGGTGCGTTTGATTTGCACAGCAGTATGTAATGGATGGAGGGAGCGGACATTTGATTTAGAAACCAGCAGTCCTGTGGCGAGACCTGTTCAGTATAGCAACAAATCTGGCTGAGAAGACATACAAAACTGAGAAGCCATACAACAGGACTACAGTATCTAGGACAGAGGTGCAAATCAAACACACTTCTGAGTTAGCATTTCTTATTGGACAAGGTAGTCCCTCCCAGTTACAGTCCCTTTTTGTTAAATTTGAATACCACCCTGGATCCCATTCCCAGAGGTGGTGCACGGTTGTATCTAGTAATGGCTGCCACCGTCCCTCCCTATACAGATCCCAAGCTCTTGTTGACATACACTGTAAATGTTTTTTGCATTTTAGTAACATGCTCTCAATGCCAAGTCGAACAGACATGGAGTCCAAACGGCAACCGCAAAGGATTCAAGAAACATAGGCTTTAAAAAACACACAAGATAATGGGGTGTACACCCAGCCAAACAAGCCAGAATGCAAACTTTAGCTCCAGAGACATGAATCTTCAACATAAAAACATACTTTAAACCACTACACTTAGGCTACAGTGTTCGCTTCACATATCACACTTACAAAAAAACAACAACCAACACTCAACAAACTTCAATGCGTTGACACGCAAATGCGTCTGCATGTCGCAAACAAAAGCGGTAAACCGTTTCAATTTGCTCCGGTTATTTTCTTATTTGCTCTCGGCAATTGTAAAAAAATATATTTTAAAAATCCACACGGCTCTGCCTTATTTACCAGTTTATTTTTGCACTAGGGTTTCATTAGAGGCCGGTCCATCTGCGGAGGAGAGGAGGTGTAGCAACTAGCCGCCTGACAGAATGATTAATAGGGGTTCTGGGGCCGGGCCCAGGCGACACATCAAAAACAACACCGCTTCCACAGGCCTCACCGCCACTTCCTGTGGCGGGCCCCCGCTGCAAATGAAGTGAGAGGAGGGGGGTGGAGGTAGTATTGGTGGGGGATGAACAAACCAACGTTAATGAAGTTCCACCAATCTCCCTCTCCATCTCCCCGGGACAGCTCAGGAGTCATCTGCTTTAATTAGGGTCTTGTTCGTTGTCACTGGGGGGGAAGGGGTGGGGAGGCGGGAGGGAGAAAATAAAGTTAGAAAAAAGTTCTGGAGAGGATTTAAATGCACTTAAAAGGGCTGCAACTGTTTGTAGAATGAGCATTAGGCAATTACAGAAACGTTGGATACCTGCACACAACAGACAAATATTATTTTTGGACCAGTTTGAGTCCTGACACAGTCATTAGCAGGACCTAACAGTGGTTGTTGTCATGGTGATGGGATAGGTGGTGCTGAGAGAAGACCAAAGATGAAAATCAACAACACACTAGGACTAGGGGACTTCCAAGACAAGACAGCAAAATAACCTAGAAGGCTTCTCTGACAAATTCTCTGAGGAAGTAAACTGCTGATTAGGTAAAGTATGGTGTCTATGGTGCCAAGGGAAAGCAAAACATGTCAAAACAAACACAACCCCTGTATTAACTCTACCACCTCAGAGTTCAAGCAAAAAAGGACCACTTGGGTTTGTGAGTGTTGAAAAAAGACTGCCCTCCTGTGTCAGCACACACACACACGTATACACACACGCGCACATGCGTGGCGCACACACACACACACACACACACACACTCCCACTCCTAGGCCACATAACAGACAACATAGCCAAAATACCAAACTTAACCGCTCTAGTACCATTATAAGTCAGGATGATGTATACCTGGCAATGACCAAACAATGTGCCATTGCAAAGCTGTTGAATACAATCCAATTTCTGGTTCATTAGTGGAGTTGGCACAAACATTGCTAGAGAACAGAACACAAGAACCAAGGATGTGTGTGTGTGTGTGTGTGTGTGTCTGACTGACGGAGAGCTGCTTTAATAAAACAACATGCATGCAGGTCTCTGGAAATTAACAGGTTGTCATCCTCTTGCTTTTCCGAGGTGGGAGAGGTGCACGCTTAATCCCGGAACATGCTTAACAATTCCATTACCGCTCGGAACACCCAAGGTATCCTTTTGAAGCGGGTACCAAATTGTTACCACTTGGCCCTCTCCTTTTCTCTTCTTCACTCTGCAGCAACACACACACACACACACACACACAGAATAATAATAAACAGCCTTTGGAACAGACACTGACGCTGTTAACCTAGGGCGGGCGTCTTGCAGCTTTTTGTTGAGACATGGAGGTTTGGTGAGTGTCTGCTACTCTGATCAGCCTGTTGTTGGGCTGAATGGTATACTAGCATGTGGTATTGCTAATAGCTCATCACTGGGTTTTATTGGCTAGTGGCTTCATCTCTTGTTTGTGTCTATGTTATTATGGAAATGAGCTCATCTGTGCACCAAATTAATCATTTATGAATGTAAAGTAATTGAGAGAGACAGAGGATGTGTGCATATTGGTGGTATACTAATAAAATTGTGACTCCCGACTAAAATGCAATCCGGCTGTCCTTTCTTGCTTTTTTTATGAGGCCAATATATGTCACACACTGACATTCACCATGTGTTGAAACGACACTGAATAAAAATATAAACGCAACATGTAAAGTGTTGGTCCCATGTTTCATGAGCTGAAATATAGATCCCAGAAATGTTCCATACACAAAAAAAAAGCGTATTTCTCAACAACAAAAATAGAAGTCCTACAGGAATCCTGAGGAATTCAAACATTTGTGAAGGAATTGTGCAGGTGTCCTGCAGGAATCCTGTAGGACTGACACAATCCTGAAGGAAAAGTCCCTGATGCTCCTGCAGGAGTATGACTTGTCCTGCAGAAATGTAAAAAATCCTGCACAAACATGACAATTCCTGCAGGAATCCTGCACAACCTAAACCTGCAGGATTTTGATATTCCTGAAGGATATGGAAATTCCTACAGGACCAATTCCAGCACGAATCCTGCAGGATTTTGATATTCCTAGGGCCATATCAGCTAGTCAATCTGCTGGAGGACATAAAGTGTGTGTGGAGGTGAGTGGACATAATTTTGTATATAGCTAGCTATTTTTTTATAATTTTTTTAAAATACAATTTACAACAAGATTAATGGTCATGTGACATCTTGGTCACCATAGCAACAGTTGAGGAAATGACTGCCAGTCAGTTTAGCTAGCTAGTTCATTACTGCTAATATTATTTTATTTTTTATAGGTAAGGAGTAAGAGAAACACACTAAAACTACAACAAATGTTTATATGAATATGTTAGGGGTATCATAGTTATTTTTTAAAAATGTGTTGCGTTTGCAGAATATTTGTTATGAGTAAGTTAGCATGTTCTCTACCACTGGCTGCTAGCTAACTAGCTTTTTAAAAACTACATTTAAAACTCTTGCTTCCATGGAAAGGGACAAATGAGGTATGATATCCCTCTTGCTATGTCTCTTTAGTACTGTTGTCACAAGTTAGGCTATCATTTTAAAGTGTTTTGAAATGGATGGTGATAGATTCGATTTTTTGAATGACTAGGCTAATGGCTTCTTGGCTAGGACTTGACGACGGTAACCAAGTCACATGATCAATCATATGACATGTAAATAAGGAAGTGATTGCATTTAAATAGTAAAAAAGGGTTTAAAACATTGGGTGTGTTCCAAATTGCATACTTGCGTTCTCTCAATGATGATCTTCCAAGCATACAGTCTAGTATAGGAGAACGCAGAGCGCTTAAAATCCGCTCAATTTGAAACGTACTTCGACGTGCCCTCTAATCAAAATAGGAAACTGCATCATCACGCAGCCGGTGTCAACAAAGCTAGCTTTTATGCTAGCTAGCTACGTCTGTT
The DNA here is from genome assembly GCF_020615455.1 of Coregonus clupeaformis. NCBI lineage: Eukaryota > Metazoa > Chordata > Actinopteri > Salmoniformes > Salmonidae > Coregonus > Coregonus clupeaformis. Next base: position 35,957,042 of record NC_059215.1, on the reverse strand, counting down.
TACATTGTAGCCAATGTAGCAGTGTGAGCAACTAGTGCAAGCAATTCAGTGAACACCTATCTCAGAATGGAAATATTTAATACAAATACCAAGTAAACAAGTAACAGAATCGATTTTCTCAGTACCCGTTAGTGAATTAAACTGACACCGACCAGAATCATTTTACGTGGGGTCCTCCTCTCGCAAATTGCTTGGTCTGCTGCTACATTGTTGTGGACGTATGACAGGTAAGCTTTCATGCATTGTACAGAGGCTGAAGTTAAATCCCCCCCACAGAAATAGCGAAATAAGCTATTTTGCTTACTGTTTAATTATGATAAATAGCCAGAATAGTGGTGTTTCACTGTGAAGGTAATATTGCATTTCATTAGGACTGCTGGTGTTTTATTTCTAATGAGCAGGTTTGCATTGTGATAAATTCAAACAACCATAACACCCATGCATATTATTAAATTACACTGATGTTCACGACAGCTTGGTTTTATATTCACCTTATGCATTGATAACTAAATGATAGGTGATATGATGTAATACAACTAGATTAGTAAGCTAAATGCATTGGATACAAAACAAACACTGGCATATTATAAAAGACAATGTCCAATTTAATTATATGCATGCATATCAAACAGGAATATATACTATATTAAATAATACCCCATTTAAATATTACTAATGCCCTTCTCTCTCTGCAGGGGATTAGACAGATTAACTGCAGCCCCCAGATGCCCTAGCCTTTCCTGTATCTGTGCATGAATCCTTAGAACACAGTCCATTGTACAAAAGTTGTATTAGTCATATGTACAAGATACACATGGTCCAACAAAATGCTTACTTGCAGGTTCCTTCTCGACTATGCAACAACAATAAGAAATAAAAAGGTAATACGAACATAAAGTAAATGGCTCAGTAGAATAGAAAACATTTTAGCATCCCCAGTGGTGGAAAAAGTACCCAATTGTCATACTTGAGTAAAAGTAAAGATACCTTAATAGAAAATTACACAAGTAAAAGTGAAAGTCACCCAGTAACATATGAGTAAAAGTATTTGGTTTTAAATATACTTAAGTATCAAAAGTAAATGTAATTACAAAAATATACTTAAGTATCAAAAGTAAAAGTATAAATCATGTCACATTCATTATATTAAGCAAACCAGACGGCACAATTTTTAATTTTTTTAATTTTTTTATTTACAGAGAGCCAGGGGCACACTCCAACATTCAGACATAATTTACAAACAAAGCATTTGTGTTTAGTGAGTCTGCCAGATAAGAGGCAGTAGGGATGACCAGGGATGTTCTCTTGATGTGTGTGAATTGGACCATTTTCCTGTCCTGCTAAGCATTTGAATTGTAACAGGTACTTTTGGGTGTCAGGGAAAATGTATGGAGTAAAAAGTACATATTTTCTTTAAGAATATAGTGGAGTAAAAGTTGTCAAAAATATAAATAGTAAAGTACAGATACCCCCCCAAAAAAACTTACAGTGCATTTGGAAAGTATTTTTCCACATTTTGTTACGTTACAGCCTTATTCTTAAATTGATTAAATTGATTTTTTCCTCATCAATCTACACACAATACCCCATAATGACAAAGCAAAAACAGGTTTAGAAATGTTAGCTAATTTATTAAAAATAAAAAACGGAAATAATACATTTACATAAGTATTCAGACCCTTTACGCAGTACTTTGTTGAAGCACCTTTGGCAGTGATTACAGCCTTGAGTCTTCTTGGGTGTGACTCTACAAGCTTGGCACACCTGTATTTAAGGGAGTTTCTCCCACTTTTCTCTGCAGATCCTCTCAAGCTCTGTCAGGTTGGATTGGGAGCATCGCTGCACAGCAATTTTCAGGTCTCTCCAGAGATGTTTGATCGGGTTCAAGTCCGGGCTCTGGCTGAGCCACTCAAGGACATTCAGAGACTTGTCCCGAAGCCACTCCTGCGTTGTCTTGGCTGTGTGATTAGGGTCATTGTCCAGTTCGAAGGTGAAACTTCGCCCCAGTCTGAGGTCCTGAGCGGTCTGGAGCAGGTTTTCATCAAGGATCTCTCTGTACTTTTCTCAGTTCATCTTTCCCTCAGTCCTGACTAGTCTCCCAGTCCCTGCCGTTGAAAAACAGCCCCACAGCATGATGCTGCCACCACCATGCTTCACTGTAGGGATGGTGCCAGGTTTCCTCCAGACGTGACGCTTGGCATTCAGGCCAAAGAGTTCAATCTTGGTTTCATCAGACCAGACAATCTTGTTTCTCATGGTCTGAGAGTCTTTAGGTGCCTTTTGGCAAACTCCAAGCGGGCTGTCATGTGCCTTTTACTGAAGAGTGGCTTCCATCTGGCCACTCTATCTTAAAGGCCTGATTGGTGGAGGGCTGCAGAGATGGTTGTCCTTCTGGAAGGTTCTCCCATCTCCACAGAGGAACTATGGAGCTCTGTCAGAGTGACCATCGGGTTCTTGGTCACCTCCCTGACCAAGGCCCCTCTCTCCCGATTGCTCAGTTTGGCCGGGCGGCCAGCTCTAGGAAGAGTCTTAGTGGTTCCAAACGTATTCTATTTAAGAATGATGGAGGCCACTGTGTTCTTGGGGACCTTCAATGCTGCAGACATTTTTTGGTACCCTTCCCCAGATCTGTGCCTCGACATAATCCTGTCTCGGAGCTCTACGGACAATTCCTTCGACCTCATGGCTTGGTTTTGCTCTGACATGCACTGTCACCTGTGGGACCTTATATACAGTGGGGAGAACAAGTATTTGATACACTGCCGATTTTGCAGGTTTTCCTACTTTCAAAGCATGTATAGGTCTGTAATTTCTATCATAGGTACACTTCAACTGTGAAAGACGGAATCTAAAACAAAAATCCAGAAGATCACATTGTATGATTTTTAAGTAATTAATTTGCATTTTATTGCATGACATAAGTATTTGATCACCTACCAACCAGTAAGAATTCCAGCTCTCAGAGACCTGTTAGTTTTTCTTTAAGAAGCCCTCCTGTTCTCCACTCATTACCTGTATTAACTGCACCTGTTTGAACTCGTTACCTGTATAAAAGACACCTGTCCACACACTCAATCAAACAGACTCCAACCTCTCCACAATGGCCAAGACCAGAGAGCTGTGTAAGGACATCAGGGATAAAATTGTAGACCTGCACAAGGCTGGGATGGGCTACAGGACAAAAGGCAAGCAGCTTAGTGAGAAGGCAACAACTGTTGGTGCAATTATTAGAAAAAGTTCAAGATGACGGTCAATCACCCTCGGTCTGGGGCTCCATGCAAGATCTCACCTCGTGGGGCATCAATGATCATGAGGAAGGTGAGGGATCAGCCCAGAACTACACAGCAGGACCTGGTCAATGACCTGAAGAGAGCTGGGACCACAGTCTCAAAGAAAACCATTAGTAACACACTACGCCGTCATGGATTAAAATCCTGCAGCGCACGCAAGGTCCCCCTGCTCAAGCCAGCGCATGTCCAGGCCCGTCTGAAGTTTGCCAATGACCATCTGGATGATCCAGAGGAGGAATTGGGAGAAGGTCATGTGGTCTGATGAGACAAAAATATAGCTTTTTGGTCTAAACTCCACTCGCCGTGTTTGGAGGAAGAAGAAGGATGAGTACAACCCCAAGAACACCATCCCAACCGTGAAGCATGGAGATGGAAACATCATTCTTTGGGGATGCTTTTCTGCAAAGGGGACAGGACGACTGCACCATATTGAGGGGAGGATGGATGGGGCCATGTATCGCGAGATCTTGGCCAACAACCTCCTTCCCTCAGTAAGAGCATTGAAGATGGGTCGTGGCTGGGTCTTCCAGCATGACAACGACCCAAAACACACAGCCAGGGCAACTAAGGTGTGGGCTCCGTAAGAAGCAGCTCAAGGTGCTGGAGTGGCCTAGCCAGTCTCCAGACCTGAACCCAATAGAGAATCTTTGGAGGGAGCTGAAAGTCCGTATTGCCCAGTGACAGCCCCGAAACCTGAAGGATCTGGAGAAGGTCTGTATGGAGGAGTGGGCCAAAATCGGGCAAAATCGGCAGTGTATCAAATACTTGTTCTCCCCACTGTAGACAGGTGGGTGCCTTTCCAAATCATGTCCAATCACATGAATTTACCACAGGTGGACTCCAATCAAGTTGCAGAAACATCTCAAGCATGATCAATGGAAACAGGAAGCACCTGAGCTCAATTTCGAGTCTCATAGCAAAGGATCTGAATACATTTACAAAAATGTCTAAACACCTGTTTTCACTTTGTCATTATGTGTTTGAGTGTCGATTGATGAGAAAAAAATGTGGAAAAAGTCAAGGGGTCTGAATACTTTCCCAATGCACTGTAAGTAGTACTTTAAAGTAGTTTTACTTAAGTACTATACACAACTGATCATCCCTAAGTGAGGGACATCAAGGAAATCAACATTCAAAAGCTTGTTCAGTACACCTCATTCAACTAATTGTGGTTTAAATTGTAGACTATGAATAGTTGAACATGGTGTTTGCTGGGCAGGAATAAAAACTTGCACACAGTGCTGTACCCTGGGGTAGAAATCACCCACGTCTGTATTTTAGAATGAGCTTCATATGTTACAATGAGCTGACAATTCTGCATGATATAGAATAACATGTGGATCTACTTCTAACATAGTGATGTGGCACAGTGCTGAATAAACTCCTGTCTAAACTCCTGGGATAGGGTGATAAACAGCAGTGACTCAACATTTACATTCAAAATTCATATGAAAGTCATTTGTTCAACATTTTAACATAATTTGGTTAATAAATGAAGTAAATACTTAAACTACCGGTGAAAAGTTTTAGAACACCTACTCATTCAAGGGTTTTTCTTTATTTTTACTATTTTCTACATTGTAGAATAATAGTAAAGACATCAAAATATAACACATGGAATCATGTAGTAACCAAAAAAGTGTTAAACAAATCGAAATGTATTTTATATGTGAGATTCTCCAAATAGCCACCCTTTGCCTTGATGACAGCTTTGCACACTCTTGGCATTCTCTCAACAAGCTTCACCTGGAATGCTTTTCCAACAGTCTTGAAGGAGTTCCCACATTTGCTGAGCACTTGTTGGCTGCTTTTCCTTCACTCTGCGGTCCGACTCATCCCAAACCATCTCAATTTGGTTGAGATCAGGGGATTGTGGAGGCCAGGTCATCTGATGCAGCACTCCATCACTCTCCTTCTTGGTAAAATAGCCCTTGCACAGCCTGGAGGTGTGTTGGGTCATTGTCCTGTTGAAAAACAAATGATAGTCCCACTAAGCCCAAACCAGATGGGATGGTGTATCGCTGCAGAATGCTGTGGTAGCCATGCTGGTTAAGTGTGCCTTGAATTCTAAATAAATCACAGACAGTGTCAACAGCAAAGCACCCTCACACCATAACACCTCCTCCTTGTTTTACGGCGGGAAATACATATGCGGAGATCATCCGTTCACCCACACCGCGTCTCACAAAGACACGGCGGTTGGAACCAAAAATCTCGAATTTGGACTCCAGACCAAAGGACACATTTCCACCGGTCTAATGTCCATTGCTCATGTTTCTTGGCCCAAGCAAGTCTCTTATTTTTATTGGTGTCCTTTAGTAGTGGTTTCTTTGTAGAAATTCGACCATGAAGGCCTGATTCACACAGTCTCCTCCGAACAGTTGATGTTGAGATGTGTCTGTTACTGGAATTCTGTGAATAATTTATTTGGGCTGCAATTTCTGAGGCTGGTAACTCTAATGAACTTATCCCCTGCAGCAGAGGTAACTCTGGATCTTCCATTCCTATGGCGGTCCTCATGAGAGCCAGTTTCATCATAGCGCTTGATGGTTTTTGCGACTGCACTTGAAGAAACGTTCAACATTTTTGAAATGTTCAGTATTGACTGACCTTCATGTCTTAAAGTAATGATGGACTGTCATTTCTCTTTGCTTATTTGAGCTGTTCTTGCCATAATATGGACTTGGTCTTTTACCAAATAGGGCTATCTTCTGTATACCCCCCCTACCTTGTCACAACACAACTGATTGGCTCAAACACATTAAGAAGGAAATACATTCCACAAATTAACTTTTAAGAAGGCACACCTGTTAATTTAAATGCATTCCAGGTGACTACCTCATGAAGCTGGTTGAGAGAATGCCAAGAGTATGCAAAGCTGTCATCAAGGCAAAGGGTGGTTATTTGAAGAATCTCAAATATAAAATATATTTTTATTTGTTTAAAACTTTCTTGGTTACTACATGATTCCATATGTGTTATTTCATAGTTTTGATGTCTTCACTATTATTCTACAATGTAGAAAATAGTAAAAAATAAAGAAAAACCCTTGAATGAGTAGGTGTTCTAAAACTTTTGACCGTTAGTGTACATCTTACAAAGTTATTCCTTATTCCTCTGGAACATTTTCTCCCAATACTGAACATTTCAAAAACGTTGAAAGTTTCTTCAAGTGCAGTCGCAAAAACCATCAAGCGGGGACTTCAGTCTGCCATTAATTCAGACGTTTTTGGAATTTTCGCTGTGTTGCAAGGTGTTATGGGATAGCCTCCCCGGTAAAGGGAACAAAAATGTATGCTCCCATGCGTTCTTTGTTTTCCAGACCTTCCAAGTCCACTTATAGAACTTTCAGCAAACCTAGTACATACTTTGGAATCGCACTTGAAAAATGACAGTTGATTTCCGTACTCGCTATAGGCTCTAGATATAACACAAGTATGCAATTTGGAACACAGCCAACGTTTATCTATGAAATATCACATTATTTTCACTGAAATATATTCAGTCTCAATTAAATATACACATTTTAGATGTATATATATTTTTACATGACTTTCACTCCGTTTTATTTTAGCTGGCTTGGACAGTTTCACCACTACCATGTGAGTTCTCTTCTTTTCCCTTACAGCTAAGACTACAGGGAGCACACAAAACACACACATACACCTAGTATTTCACTGTAATTCTTTACCTTGTATTTCTAACAGTTTAGCAGAAGGCCACCACACCACATTAGTTGTTAAGTGCATGAGAAAACAATACATTTACTAATTCATCTGTTTCTGATTCTTTGTCTCATTTGGAGCTCCATTAGTCCAGTAGTCTACCAGTTAAAGGTGAGTAGGTTGTCTTTTACTACTACAATATATAATTTGCACTATTTTGTCGCTGTTTTTCATGTAACACACAGATGTTCTGCAGTTATATTCTGAACTCTGCCCCTCTCATCCCTCTCCTGTCCTCCCCAGTTAAGACAGAGCCTGTAAACAACAGTGAGACTGACTACCACAGAAGGCAGCACTGGACAGCCATGCAGGCGAAGGTAACACCACAGTTTCAGCCTCTCATTTCTCCCTTTAAAATGGAGCCTAACACACAGATGTTGGTGTACCAGCCATATTAAAACCAACTATCACCAAGTTTACCATTGCAGACATCCGTTTCCCTTCACACTAATAGACATAAGCTGTTCATGTGATGTCACCATTACTCTCACTCTTGTTACAAAATATGCTTTTCCTTAACATATCTATTCAAAATCAAATGTTCTTTCACCTAGGAATCATCTTTTATACAGTGCTAGTGAAATGGACAAACACGTCAGCTGTTGCTTCATTGGATAATAAAATTGCCATGCAATCATATCTTGTGTAATCTGTCCATTCTTTTGAAAGAATGTGGATTGTCCTACATTGTCACGGTTTCGGCCGAGGCTGCCTCTCTTCCTTGCTCGGGCAGGCTTCGGCGTTCGTCGTCTCCGGAATACTAGCTGCCACCGTTGCATGTTTCTATGTTCGTTTGCTTTTGTCTGTTTGTTGTGACACCTGTTATCGTTTAGTGTAATTAGTGTCCTATAAGTTCTCGTTGTGTTTGTCTAGTGTTGTGTGTGATTGCTTTATTTCTGTCGTGCGTTGCTGGACGTGTATACTATATCGCTCGGTTGAGCTATTCTCCACTGTGTTGGAGCGTTTGACGCACCTGTGTAGTGCGCCCGTTTTGTTTTGTCGCCTACGTGCGGAGTTTCGCCTTCGGGCAAGTTTGTTCATTTTCCCTTGTGGATTTTCACTAAAGTCTTTTGGACTGTACTTCGGTGTCCTGCGCTTGATTCCACCACTACACCCACCTACAGCATCACTGACATACATGAAGTTCTCTGAAGGATGTGGAAGAAATCCAACAGGTTGTCCTGTAGGAGAATGGCCCTGGACATTTTGTGGATTTACCTGCTGGACTCTTACCTACAGGATATCTCACAGGATTTTGGGACCATTTTGGTGTAGGGGAATTATTGCAGGTAGTCCATCAGGAATCAAACATGCAGGATTTATTTGAGGACTATCTGCAGGATTCCTATAGTATGTTTCCTCACGTCCAGTAACGGGTGTTTCTCAAAGACGCCAGTCTAAGTCACTATATCAAGACTGAATATAGGAGGGGGAGGCATGCAAAATAGGAATCAATTTGTGTGTGTGTGTGTGTGTATCTCGCCTTCTGCCACCGGCTGAGTTTATCCAGAAGATCTGTTCTGCTTCACATGCTGTGCTTGCCTTGTCTCTGACACACACACACACAGTCATACACACACAGTCATACCCACCGCTGAGTGTGTGAACCCCCATCCTCGTGCCGGTCCAAATCAGTGTTCCAATAACAAGCCCTCTATTGGCTGTTATGATTATTCCCTGTGACAAATGCTGGCTGCTTATATCTGACGTGTTCAGCCGCACGGTGTCGGCCTTCGCTCTATACTGTACTGGGGTGTTTGTGTCTCTCTGTGTGTTTGTGTGCGTGTGTACGAATAGTCCATGTAGAGAACCGCACAGAGAGGTAGGATGAAGTGAAGAGAATAAACCTTTTAGCAAATAAGTACATTTATTTATTCACTGTTATGCCTGGACACTGTACGGCTGTAATTAAGAGGTATTTTAAATGTAAAGCTGCAATATGTAACTTTTTGGGCGACCCGACCAAAATCACATAGAAATGTGAGTTATAGATCTGTCATTCTCATTGAAAGCAAGTCTACGAACCAGTAGATTTGTTCTATGTGCACTATTTCTATGCTTCTCGGTCTTAAGTTTCGTTTTTGCGTCTTTACTTTCGGTTTTGTACACCAGCTTCAAACAGCTGAAAATACAATATTTTTGGTTATGGAACAGATATTTCACAGTGGTTTAGATCACTCCCGAGTGGCGCAGTGGTCTAAGGCACTGCATCGCAGTGCTAGCTGTGCCACTAGAGATCCTGGTTCGAGTCCAGGCTCTGTCGCAGCCGGCCGCGACCGGGAGACCCATGGGCGGCGCACAATTGGTCCAGCGTCGTCCAAGGTAGGGGAGGGTTTGGCCGGCAGGGATGTGGGTTTGTTTCCCACGGGGGGCCAGTATGAAAAAAAAAACATGTATGCATTCACTACCTGTAAGTCGCTCTGGAAAAGAGCGTCTGCTAAATGACCTAAATGTAAATGTACAATGATTCTATACACAATTATTGCTTGTTTTGTAACAAACTGAAATTAGGCAAACTATTAGAATTTTTTCTACAATTTGTTCTGCATATTGTGCCTTTAAAGGGAAGGGAGGCAGAAAAACCTCTTATTCTCCTACTCTCTTTCTCACTTTGTTAAAAAGGGGCTACGGATGCCAATCACCAAACCATCCGATCATTATTTACACCAAATGCAAAGAGAACTGCAGTTTAAAGCCAGTCCTAAAAAAATTGTGGCCACTTTTTTGAAGGGATCTCCAGAATGTCTTTAGTTTTGAATATGTTTGTTTCTTATGATTTAATTATGCTTTTTGTGATTTGAGTTTGCTTTTCATGTATTGTGTAATTGATGTGTATACACCGAGTACAAAACACTGCTCTTTCCATGATAGACTGACCAGGTGAATCCAGGTGAAAGCTATGATCCCTTATTGATGTCACCTGTTAAATCCACTTAAAATCAGTGTAGATTAAGGGAAGGAGACAGGTTACAGAATGATTTTTAAGCCTTGAGACAATTGAGACAGTTGTGTATGTTTCAAGTTTCAATGCACAAGTACAGTGAAATGCCTTTCAGAGGATGAATGGGCAATACAAAATATTTAAGTTCCTTTGAACGGGGTATGGTAGTAGGTGCCAGGTGCACCGGTTTGAGTGTGTCAAGAACTGCAACGCTGCTGGGTTTTTCTTCACGCACGCTCAACAGTTTCCTGTGTGTATCAAAAATGGAGGACATCCAGCCAACTTGACACAACTGTGGGAAGCATTGGAGTCAACATGAGCTAGCATCCCTGTGGAACACTTTCGACATCTTGTAGAGTCCATGCCCCGACAAATTCAGGCTGTTCTGAGGGCAAAATGTTTTTTCCTAATGTTTTGTACACTCGGTGTAGATATGTATAGTGTAATATTTGTTTATTTATATTTTGTTTATTGATGTGTTTGACAGATCGTCATTGGCAACAAGACAGTTCTCAATTGACTTACCTGTAAATAATGGTGAAATAAAAAGGTTTAACAAATGGTAGGGGCGAGTGTGAATCTGTTGTGACTGAAACCGCAAAACTTCACAATGCATAAAATAAAAAAAAGACAGGGCAGGACAGGGCACCTTGGGTCACATATCAGATTGCAAAACTGTCAAAAATATAAAACAAATATTTGAGTAATAAAGCAGCATACAAACATGGTCTCTTTTTTGCTTTCTTGAGTAAGGCAGCTCCAAAATGCAGGTGTTTCAGCCTAGCTCAGTGCTTTCTGTGGTGGTGGGGCAGCCAGTGGAAAATATGGAGCATAGTGGTTGGTAATGTTCTCCATTTTGAAAAGAAGGCTGACGACATCCAATCCTCATTTATTAAGTTAAATGACACCGCTGGTCCTGCCCTACCCTATGCTTTGACTTCTTTCTCCCCTCTCTCCAGATGAAATCTTGCGACTTGTGACGGCCGGCCGCCCAACAACCTGCCCGCTTGACCCTATCCCCTCCTCTCTTCTCCAGACCATTTCCGGAGACCTTCTCCCTTACCTCACCTCGCTCATCAACTCATCCTTGACCGCTGGCTATGTCCCTTCCATCTTCAAGAGAGCGAGAGTTGCACCCCTCCTCAAAAAACCTACACTCGATCCCTCCGATGTCAACAACTCAGACCAGTCTCCCTTCTTTCTTTTCTCTCCAAAACTCTTGAGCGTGCCGTCTCTACCCAACTCTGCTGCTATCTCTCTCAGAATTACCTTCTTGATCCAAACAAGTCAGGTTTCAAGACTGGTCATTCAACTGAGATTGCTCTTCTCTGTGTCACGGAGGCTCTCCGCACTGCTAAAGCTAACTATCTCTCCTCTGCTCTTATCCTTCTAGACTTATCTGCTACCTTTGATACTGTGAACCATCAGATCCTCCTCTCCACCCTCTCCGAGTTGGGCATCTCCGGCGCTGCTCACTCTTGGATTGCGTCCTACCTGACAGGTCGCTCCTACCAGGTGGCGTGGCGAGAATCTGTCTCCGCACCACGTGCTCTCACCACTGGTGTCCCCCAGGGCTCAGTTCTAGGCCCTCTCCTATTCTATCTATACACCAAGTCACTTGGCTCTGTCATATCCTCACATGGTCTCTCCTATCATTGCTACGCAGACTACACACAATTAATTTTCTCTTTTCCCCCTTCTGATAACCAGGTGGCGAATCGCATCTCTGCATGTCTGGCGGATATATCAGTGTGGATGTCGGATCACCACCTCAAGCTGAACCTCGGCAACACGGAGCTGCTCTTCCTCCCGGGGAAGGACTGCCCGCTCCATGATCTCGCCATCACGGTTGACAACTCCATTGTGTCCTCCTCCCAGAGTGCAAGGAACCTTGGCGTGACCCTGGACAACACCCTGTCGTTCTCCGCTAACATGAAAGCGATGACCCGATCCTGCAGATTCATGCTCTACAATATTCGCAGAGTACGACCCTACCTTACACAGAAAGCGGCACAGGTCCTAATCCAGGCATTTGTCATCTCCCGTCTGGATTACTGCAACTCGCTGTTGGCTGGGCTCCCTGCCTGTACCATTAAACCCCTACAACTTATCCAGAACGCTGCAGCCCGTCTGGTGTTCAACCTTCCCAAGTTCTCTCATGTCACCCCGCTCCTCCGCACACTCCACTGGCTTCCAGTTGAAGCTCGCATCTACTACAAAACCATGGTGCTTGCCTACAGAGCTGTGAGGGGAACGGCACCTCTTTACCTTCAGGCTCTGATCAGACCCTACACCCAAACGAGGGCACTACGTTCATCCACCTCTGGCCTGCTAGCCCCCCTACCTCTACGGAAGCACAGTTCCCGCTCAGCCCAGTTAAAGCTATTCGCTGCTCTGGCACCCCAATGGTGGAACAAGCTCCCCCACGACGCCAGGACAGCGGAGTCACTGACCACCTTCCGGAGACACTTGAAACCCTACCTCTTTAAGGAATACCTGGAATAGTATAAAGTAATCCTTCTAACCCCCCCCCCCTAAAAAAAAGAAGAAAAAAAGTGCTTGTCCCACTGGCTATCCTAAGTTGAATGCACCAATTTGTAAGTCACTCTGGATAAGAGCATCTACTAAATGACTTAAATGTAGTTGCACCGTGATTGGCTCAGTGTTCTGTCACTCATGGGGACACTACGTCACTGCCAAATCTAAGGGTAGAGCTCGATAATTCAAGCCCCTTGGGTGCTGCCATAGAGTTACATTAGAAGTGCCCATCCAAGAAGGCTCAAGGTCATTGGCCACAGATAAAATGACGTCAAATCACGTTATATCTACAGTAGCTTTGATTATACTGATCACGTCAACATCATACTTTCAAAATCTTAGCTAGCAGTTATCATCATGAATCAAGTCAACAATCTACTGGCAAATGCTTTTTAATCCTTGTCATATGAAGAGAAATAATGAAGAGAAATTATAGATAAAACGTATCGGTGCTCATCGGCCATTGGACATAAACATTACACAACAAGTTGGAAATCGCAAATTCAACAATGAGTGGTTTGGAAGGAATCAGTGGCTAACTGCAAGCATTGCAAAGCAATCACTAGCCTGCTATTCAGTGGAGTGGGTGTATGGTCCCAATTTAAGGGTCTCTTTTCTAAGTTTAAAATGATAAACATTTAACATTGGCCATGCTGTCAATCCAGCATGATTTCTGCCACGCTCAAACAACTGTTAACTCGAAACTGGGAAATCTGACTTCAATGAGTTCAAGACAACTGGCACCATAAATCCAGAGAATGCCAGACTTTGATGACAAAGTTTGATGACAAAATTTGCACACTAAGGATTGCCGCGCCACCTTCCTGTTCAAGTGAGCACAGCACAACAAGGTGAGTCCAAATATGTATTGTACGCTGCTGCATAAATGATGTAATATGCCAGGGAGCTATGTATACTGTAGCTAAGAAAGTAATACTAAGTGTATGTTGTGTAGTAAGCTGTTAGTAGCCCATTGCCTCACCCTAATCATTTGGTATATTTTCCCCTCTTAATTTCACCTACTGTTCTGACTTGGTGGTGCACATGTAGCCTATAACTTGTTTTAGAGAAATGTACTCATCGAATATTGTAATAGCTTTCATTGTCTGCTTATATGGCCCCTTTATTTGTTCTACGGTTCTGACTTGGTGTACAGGGAGAATACTGTAAGAACGGCCCATGTGAATTCTGTCGCTGTACATTTCAAAAGTGCTGAACAAATAGTTATTTGACTACCTCTGTCATAGCTCGCTCATTAATGTCTTAATCGAAATTACGGATTGCCTCTTATCCGCTTGTCGTCCCCTTATGCCATAGTTTGTACATCTCAATTGTCAGTAGAAACCACATTTGTTTAAGCAAGTCAGCCATATCAGCTATGTTTTTTTTAAAGGCAGTAAATGAGGCTGAATGAACTGTTTCGCTGCCAGACGAGGCTCCGCTGATAGTCAGGTGTAGCAGTGATAAGGTGTTGGGACTGCTGTTGGGACTCTGCTGTTGGGACAGCTTTATGTAGGGCCTAACAGTTTGTGGGCACAGTTTGTCACCGTTATAGTGCAATTAATGTATTGTTTAGTGTTGTGTTGTGTAGTGGCTTTGCTGGCATGCATCCCCCCAATTGTTTTTAGTTTGCCCCACCAAGCTTTACATGCTAAAATCGCCACTGCTTGGCAGAGCCTTTAGGGATTCCCCCCCCAAAGAGTCATAGAGGTGACTGCTGTAATAAGCAGAAAGGAGTTGCAGTTTCCTTAGTGTTGCTGTAAAGTGGACCACACACGCAGATATCTGCACGGAAGAGGGCACTTCACTCTTAATGTGTATTAACCGAGGGGGGATTTGTGCAGTGAAGCCTTCCCAGACAGGGTCTTATGGCCCGAGGTACATCATAGTTTGGTATGGTATATGGTGTGGCGGCGGTGGCTGTGTGCGTCTGGGGCTGGGCCTCGGGGTAATAGGGCCGTGTCCGTTCACAGGGGCTCCCCGGGCCGGACACACGTCTGAGTGAACAGATACAGGGCCATGTCTGTGTGAGTGTGTGTGTGTGCGTGCGTGTGTATGTGTATGCATGTGTGCGTATGATCTCCGGGCCCCCCACCGCTAAGGGCTAAATCACCCGCTGACAGACAGACTGTGAGCCGTCGCCGATGATACCGTGGGGATGCGCAGCGGTGCGCTCCCTCCGTCCCCCAGGACCTAACCCATATCATATCCTATCTGGGGCTCTTTTCTCTCCCTCTATCTTTTGTGCCCCGGGATGCACTGCGGTAGGTCAGGTATACGGGGGGAAAGGGCGAAAGGGGAAACTTTTATTATGACCATTGTCTCAAGCCCAGTGATTCGCCGAGCCTGCTCAAATGTCCTGTCTTTTCAACATACCTGAGTTCTCTCTCTCCTCTACATCTTTGCGAAGCAACTCCCCCGACCTCCCTCAGCCCCCACCACCTCTGAGACTCCCCCTCTCTTTCTCCTCGTCCCCTCCCTCCCCAACTTTCCTCTCAATGGGTTCCTCTGGTCTAACAATGCGGCCCAGGGGAGAGGAGGGAGGAGAGGGGAGAGAGTCCTGGCCCTGGTTATGAGTGGCTGGGAGTGGAGTGCACCTGGATGGGCAGGCTTCCTGGCCACGCTGTGAGGGGCTATTGTGTGGCATGTCAGCGGCTCACTCCTTTAATGGGGCCTGTATATCATCGTTCTGATTATGGCAGATGACTGGGGCCAGGGGCTCGGGAACCCCCCTGAGCTCGGGGGACAGGGCTTAAAACGCGGGACCCCAAATCCCATCGGCTGAAATCCTAGCACTTAACCCCGGCTATGGCATTGTGTGCTGCTATAGGGATTTTTTTTGCCAATTCTTTTTAAATGGACTCCTCTGTCCGTCCCCCCTCCTCCAATCCACCTTCTCTCCCACCCACCCCCCATTCACTCCATGGATTCTTTACTTGTTTTTTTCCATCTTCCTTCAGTATATAACTTTTTTTCCAGTGCAGGAAAAGGAGGTCAGGGCAAGCACCGGTCTCCTCTGTTTTCACATGTTTAACAAGCAGACGCAGCTTCCCCACTTTCTCGGCCTCAAGCCGGATTCAGAGACCGAACGACAGAACACTTTCACGGGATGATATATTTTCATTAACTGCAATAACGTGGATGTTCAACTCGCAGACACTTATCGAAAGTATCCTAGACAGCAAACACACATTATATGACCCCATGCGGGGATTGAACCTGCAACTTGGCCATTTCCCAGCACAGTGCTGATCCATCCCATCCTGGAAGACCCGGGCCAGTTAAGTGACTTACCTGGAGAGACAGTAGTTGAAGAATCAATCAATTAAATTCAATCAAATGTATCTTATAAAGCCCTTTTTACATCAAGAAGAAGCTCCCTCAGGGTAACCTGGAGATCGGGTCAAGGGTCAGGGGTTGGTGGAGATGTCGTGGCTTATCCGGGTGGTCTGAGAGGTGGTCGTCTCTGGAGCAGGAGTCTTAGACCACCTGTGCCTCAGTAGAGTCATAATCACACCAGTCCAGGGCCCTGTGGTATGAGAACTGGGCCCAGTTTTTCAAAAGTTATCTATACTGAACAGAAATATATAAATACAACATGTAAAGTGTTGTTCCCATGTTTCATGAGCTGAAATAAAAGATCCCAGAAATGTTCCTTGTGCACAAAAAGCTTATTTCTCTCAAATTTTGTGCACACATTTTTTTACATCCCTATTAGTGAGCATTTCTCCTTTGCCAAGATAATCCATCCACCTGACAGGTGTGGCATAACAAGAAGCTGACTAAACAGCATGATCATTACACAGGTGCACCTTATGCTGGGGACAATAAAAGGCCACTCTAAAATGTGCAGTTTTGTCACACAAGACAATACCACAGATGACTCAAGATTTGAGGGATCGTGCAATTGGCATGCTGACTGCAGGAATGTCCACCAGAGCTGTTCCCAGAGAAATCAATGTTACTTGAGGGACCAATACCAACGTCATTTTAGAGAATTTGGCAGTACGTCCAACCGGGCTCGCAAGACCACATATAACCACGCCAGCCCAGGACCTTCATTTCTGGCTTCTTCACCTGCGGGATCGTCTGAAACCAGCCACCCGGACAGCTGATGAAACTGAGGAGTATTTGTCTGTAATATACAGTGGGGCAAAAAAGTATTTAGTCAGCCACCAATTGTGCAAGTTCTCCCACTTAAAAAGATGAGAGAGGCCTGTACATTTCATCATAGGTACACGTCAACTATGACAGACAAAATGAGAAAGAAAATCCAGAAAATCACATTGTAGGATTTTTTATGAATTTATTTGCAAATTATGGTGGAAAATAAGTATTTGGTCAATAACAAAAGTTTCTCAATACTTTGTTATATACCCTTTGTTGGCAATGACACAGGTCAAATGTTTTCTGTATGTCTTCACAAGGTTTTCATACACTGTTGCTGGTATTTTGGCCCATTCCTCCATGCAGATCTCCTCTAGAGCAGTGATGTTTTGGGGCTGTCGCTGGGCAACACGGACTTTCAACTCCCTCCAAAGATTTTCTATGGGGTTGAGATCTGGAGACTGGCTAGGCCACTCCAGGACCTTGAAATGCTTCTTACGAAGCCACTCCTTCGTTGCCCGGGCGGTGTGTTTGGGATCATTGTCATGCTGAAAGACCCAGCCACGTTTCATCTTCAATGCCCTTGCTGATGGAAGGAGGTTTTCACTCAAAATCTCACGATACATGGCCCCATTCATTCTTTCCTTTACACGAATCAGTCGTCCTGGTCCTTTGCAGAAAAACAGCCCCAAAGCATGATGTTTCCACCCCCCATGCTTCACAGTAGGTATGGTGTTCTTTGGATGCAACTCAGCATTCTTTGTCCTCCAAACACGACGAGTTGAGTTTTTACCAAAAAGTTATATTTTGGTTTCATATGACATTCTCCCAATCCTCTTCTGGATCATCCAAATGCACTCTAGCAAACTTCAGACGGGCCTGGAAATGTACTGGCTTAAGCAGGGGGACACGTCTGGCACTGCATGATTTGAGTCCCTGGCGGCGTAGTGTGTTACTGATGGTAGGCATTGTTACTTTGGTCCCAGCTCTCTGCAGGTCATTCACTAGGTCCCCCCGTGTGGTTCTGGGATTTTTGCTCACCGTTCTTGTGATCATTTTGACCCCACAGGGTGAGATCTTGCGTGGAGCCCCAGATCGAGGGAGATTATCAGTGGTCTTGTATGTCTTCCATTTCCTAATATTTGCTCCCACAGTTGATTTCTTCAAACCAAGCTGCTTACCTATTGCAGATTCAGTCTTCCCAGCCTGGTGCAGGTCTACAATTTTGTTTCTGGTGTCCTTTGACAGCTCTTTGGTCTTGGCCATAGTGGAGTTTGGAGTGTGACTGTTTGAGGTTGTGGACAGGTGTCTTTTATACTGATAACAAGTTCAAACAGGTGCCATTAATACAGGTAACGAGTGGAGGACAGAAGAGCCTCTTAAAGAAGAAGTTACAGGTCTATGAGAGCCAGAAATCTTGCTTGTTTGTAGGTGACCAAATACTTATTTTCCACCATAATTTGCAAATAAATTCATAAAAAATCCTACAATGTGATTTTCTGGAATTTGTTTTCTCAATTTGTCTGTCATAGTTGAGGTGTACCTATGATGAAAATTACAGGCCTCTCTCATCTTTTTAAGTGGGAGAACTTGCACAATTGGTGGCTGACTAAATACTTTTTTTCCCCACTGTAGCCCTTTTGTGGGGAAAAACTCATTCTGATAGGCTTGGCCTGGCTCCCCAGTGGGTGGGCCTATGCCCTCCCAGCCCCACTCATGGCTACGCCCCTTCCCAGTCATGTGAAATCCATAGATTAGGGCCTAATGAATTTATTTCAATTGACTGATTTCCTTATGTGAACTGTAACTCTGTAAAATCGTTGAAATTGTTGCGTTTATATATTTTTTCAGTATATCTGGATTTCACCTATCGGATAGGATTAAATGATTCATCTGTTCTATTCATTACATTTCTATGCATTTAATCAAATAGGGGAAATCCAGATCGATAACTTTTGAAAAACTGGGCCCAGAGCATGACAGCCATTTCAACATCACGTACATCAGGGTTGTTGTATTCAGTAAGGCACAATGTAGCAAAATGTGTTCAAAAATAAATAAAAAATGTGTTCTTTTTGGACAAGTTGACGTAGCTCTACCCTCGGTTTCCCAAAACATTATCCTGTTTGCTCCTATGGAACATAACCCAGGGCTATTCAATGACCGTGCCCTTGAAGGCCAACCTACTGCCAGTTTTCGTCTCTACCTGGTAGTTAATTAATAAATTAATATAATTGATTAGGCCAGATATTTCACTCACCTGTTATCCTCCTAGCCAAGTCTGTATTAGCATCTCATTAGAAGGAAAGAATGAAAACCAAAAGTGGGTTGGGTCTAGGACAGTAGTTGAATAGCCCTGATGTACAGTATAGTACTCAGACAAATTAGTAATCCAATGTGACATACAATAGCAGCATTTCTAATGCATGTTAACAGGTATATTTGTCATACAATCTTGTACAATTGATGCACAAGTTTTCGACTTTCAAGGACATGAGAAAAAACTACATTACTCTGAGGGTCAGTGTAAAACAAATTACCTGAGTGACGAGTTCGGGATTGACTTCATTTTAAATGTGTTGAAAGCATTTCCACAGTATGTGATCAGTACGTGAATGAATAAATGAATCAATTACAACGCATGACTGAATAAATTAATGGATAAATGAATTAAGATTTTTTTAAACGAATTTAGAGGATTAAATGAATTCATGAGAATCTTGTGCAAGGCTCTCCTTGTGTATATAAAGAGACATGTTAGCTGCTCGACCAGCTCCCCATGCTGGCTGAGTCCTAGAAGAGCAGCCCAGAAGAGCAGCCTGACACACACCCACAACTTTTGTCTTGTGTATGAACTCCAAAGTCCAGGATCTGAAATGTTTTATGGTAATTTGTGGTAAATATTAATTAGGAGTTGGAGTCTGTAAGTTACCTAAAAATACATCTTACAAGTGAATGTTTTGAAGAAAGTGCTCAAGCAATAAATATGTAGACATATTTCAGGGAACTGAGAGAAGTGTAATTTACTTGAGGGACCAATACCACTGAATTGACTAGGTGTTGTACGAACTGGATCCTACTCTAATGAGAATGAAATAATTTCAACTGACCCAGATAGAACAATAATTACCTCAAGGCATGCAGCACAAATAAGGAATGTGTGTGGTTGTTCTGTTCATCTACGAGGGCAAGGAGGAGCGATTGTGTAATTGAGCATTTTGGGCTTTAAGTGGTGTGTGTGTGTGTGTGTCTCTCTCTCTGTGTGTGTATGTCTGTTCTGTTCGTCTATTTATTTGGAAATACAGAGTGTCTGAGGAAAAAAAGGGCAGGCCACATTAAGCTGCTCTTAATGAGGTGAAAATTGCGTGTCTGGAAGTGCTGTCTCCGAGCTAGCAGACACAATACTCTCCTGCCGCAAGAAAGACATATGTTACAGCTCCTCTTCTAAGCTCCAGCTATTTATCATCATAGGCCTAATTAACATAATCATCATCATCAACATTATCATCATTGCCATCTTTGTCATCAGAATCAGGATCATGCAAACCAGCAGTGGAGTCAACGACCCTGGTGAGAGTTCGTTGACATGCTGGGCACATTATTTTCACTGTCTGGGAATGACTTGTGCCTTAGAAAAACATTGATCAATTCTCTGCTGTTCAAAGCCACGATACAACAAACAACTGATTTGGACCCATTAGCCACAGCCACTGTCATTTTAGCCTGTGGTGTGCACACCCCCCCCATCCCACCTTCTGTCCTCAGAACAGCCTCAATTCGTCGGGGCATGGACTCTACAAGGTGTCGTAAGCGTTCCACAGGGATGCTGGCCCATGTTGACTCCAATGCTTTCCACATTTGTGTCAAGTTGGCTGGATGTCCTTTGGGTGGTAGACCATTCTTGATACACAGGGGAAACTGTTGAGCATGAAAAACACCCAGCACCGTTGCAGTTCTTGACATACAAATCGGTACGCCTGGCACCTACAACCATACCCCGTTCAAAGGCACTTAAATCTGTCGTCTTGCCCATTCACCCTCTGAATGGCACACATACACAATCCATGTCTCAATTGTCTTAAGGCTTAAAAATCCTTCTTTAACCCGTCTCCTCCCCTTCATCTACATTGATTGAAGTGGATTTAACACGTGACATCAATAAGGGATCATAGCTTTCACCTGGTCAGTCTGTCATGGAAAGAGCAGGTGTCCTTAATATTTTGTACACTCAGTGTATATTATATGCCATTTAGCTGAGGTTTCTATTCGTAGGGTGGTCCCAGCGGGAATCAAACCCATGACCCTTGCAAGCACCATGTTCTTCCAACAGAGCCACACAGGTGAATAGATTGTGAAGTTTGGTCCCTTAAATTAACCTCAATCTACAACCCCCTCCATTTTACACATGGATTCATGCTGACAGTGGGTGTTTCTCAATATGCATACTACTGTGCTCCACACACTCATGCTCCGATTGCATTCTCCAACTACGTTCTCTTGAGTACGTTCTTGTGAGGACGAGAGTGTGGAGAACGCATAAAACATTACATTTGAGAAGCACTCGCACTCCCCCTACTGTATTACCCCACGCTGCATCTCCCCATTCACTGAACCTTCTTCCAGCCAGGACAATGGCAACAATAGAGACGAAACAAGATATACACAAAGCAAACGTTTTACTTCATAATTATCAGCTAGATATATGTGAATCTTAATAATGTAGATAACCAGATAGATTAACAGGCAAAAACGACTTAAAACTAATATTATGCAAGATCGATGTCAATTATTTGTGGCTATCTGGCTAGCTAACAGTAGTAGCTAGCCAGTTAGCCCTATTATTGGCTTGTGATCTACGGTACGTAGGCAGGTAAACATGCCAAAATTAACACAGCATGTATTTAGTAATGTATCAAGATCAAATATTGTAGTCAGACAACAATAGGCAACATTTCATTCCGAAGTCGGAATGTATTTTCTCTCGCTTCAGCTAAAATAATGGCCGCCATTAATTTCAAGAAATGTTGCATCATTTTTTACGTGGTTGTGTCATATTTCTTTGCAAACTTTCTGTTGAAGCTTGCATCGATGAACGCTTCAAAATATGTACAAATGGAGTACGCATTCGAGAAGTGCCCTCCGTGCCCCGCTTCGCATACTTTGATTTGGACTCATGCTCCGACCCTCCCGTGCTCCAATTTATGTGCTCTGAGCACAGTAGTATGCATTTTGAAAAACGCCCAGTGTCTGTGGCATCTGTGAGTGATGTGAAGCAGATATTGATGTAGCTAACATTAACATTCATATGACATTAAGAGTAACATGAAGCATGATGTTTTAGTCTGCCCAGAAGCTGCGGATGAAAACTTTATAGCCAACTCTGGCACTTTTATACTGATGTGAAATGTAGATTATGGTGCACCGAAATGTGGAGTGTGCAACGTCACAAAAATACTTACAAAACTGATTTAAAACCGTATCATATGCTTAGTGTCTGGCAACATTACCAGTGCAGTAGGGAAACAGGTGACATAAAAATAATAAAAACATTTGTAAAAAAAAAAAAAATCCTTGCGTGTCAAAGGTGAGTGATGGGGACTTGGTGGTGCAGCCTGCCCCCCAATGTCCCCCTACCTCCCGCCTTTAATCTTTCGCCCCAGCGTCCAGGCTCTTCCTGCTGGTAAGCAGAACCTGGGCGAAGACGACGTGGAGGTGGGAGATTTATAGAGTGCGAGTAGGGTCTGCGCATTGGAATGTTTCCTAAACGCCTGGGAAAGCTAGCCACCGCGCAACATTCAAACAGGCTAATTAACTCTCTGGGGGAAGTCAGTGCAGCGGCTCAGAGTACATACAGAATCACTGTGTTAAGTTGGTCCCCACCCCCCTCTCTTTTTAAAAAGCATCTCGAAACACGCAGCCGACGTACGCTCACCTCGGTGTGTCAGATGAGAACCAGTTAATGTGTCAGTAATTGGATGAGCGGTATTTGGGTGTTCTACGACGGGCCCGAGTATTCCGCCTGCCGTCCTCTTCACACCAACATCCATCGAAAAAGAACAGAAAGGAGGGAAAGAAAAAGAAAGTGAGAAATACTGCTCCCAGATCTGGTATTAAGGTGTGTTTCCTTGGCAGTCCCTGTCCCGGGATTAGGTGAGAGGTGTGGATGACATCAGCAGGTGTGGGTGCTCGGCGCAAGGCTCGTTAAAAAACATACGTTTTTTATTAATTTTTAAGATGCCCGGCGGATTGTGCATCTGCAGGCTGGGTGCCAGGGCTGGGTGAGGGGCGAGAGGCTGGAGTGGAGGGGTGGCTAGGAGCGGCAGTCATTAGTGGGGTTTATTGGTGTGCTGCGTAGGAACCACTGAAACACAGACGCGCAGAGACACACAGGAAAACCGGCCTCAGACAGCAATGTGCTGCTGCAGCCTGCTGATTGCTCCCAGACCTCTGTGTGTGTGTCTGTGTGTGTGTCAGTGTGTGTGTGTGCACATGTGTGTGTCATGTGTGCATGTGTGTCCCTGCATGCGTGTTCTCTCTGATAAAACACAGATATTCTATAGTCCCGGGCCCGGCCGGGAGCTGTCCAATGACGTTTGCACAGCACTCTCGTAAAATGCATCGCGGCACAGTGGACATTCCTGTCGCTCAGAAACACATTGCTCCCTGAAAAGGCCTGTGCGTATGGAACAAGACAGCCGGGATATATAGCGGTTCCCCATACAAATCCTTCTCCTTCACCTCGCAGCTGTAATGACTGCTCTCAGCATTAAGACCTCAAAGCAACTCTCTCAGCTCATTGTTTCACTCCATATAAAATTAAATCAACCACAACGTTTAGGCTAAGCGACAGCTACCTATTCAGTTTCAGTGGAACAAAGACGTTTCCATGCAGTTGAACGACTAACGCTTAGCCTATTGAAAGGGTCTTACTGAACCTGCTGTGCCTTGTACAGTACATCAACCAGGACAGCAGGCAGGGACACTGCCATGACATGCTTCTTAACCTTTGATGTGATGTCAGAGGGTTGTCTGTCAGAGTAGGAGGAGCTCAGGAAGAGGTGCAAAAGTAGTAGGATGTGAAAAAGGAGGAGCAACAGCAGGAGGATGAGCAAGAGGAGGAATAGAAGCAGGAAGAGGAGGAGGAAAAGGCCTGTATTTCTCTACATCATGTCACAAGCAGTAAATGACCAGTTCACTGTGACCAGTGCTGTGGTCAAGCGATCTGACCCTGGGCTGTGGACAAGCTGTGGTAGGGCAATGTGACCCAATAAAACACCACAGCAGTAGTAAAAAGACATCACGCTAACACACTCGCTTACACACAGCAGCAGTATAATGCATTATGATGTACAGTGCTTTCAGAAAGTATTCACATCCCTTGACTTTTTCCACATTTTGTGTTACAATGTGGGATTCAAATTGATTTAATTGTCATTTTTGGTCAACAATCTACACAAAATTCTTTAATATGAAAATGGAAGAAAAATTCTAACATTTATTAAAAATGAATGAAAAATGTTTGTGGCACATCCAACACAACACATCACTGAGTACCACTATTCATATTTTCAAGCATGGTGCTGGCTGCATCATGTTATGGGTATTCTTGTAATCGGCAAGGACTAGAGAGTTTTTTTTAGGATAAAAATAAAAGGGAATACAGCTAAGCACAGGCAAAATCCTAGAGGTTTCCAACGGACACTGCGAGACGAATTCACCTTTCAGCAGGACAATAACCTGCTTGAAACTCTCTGCTCGACTGAGGGACCTTACAGATGTGTGGGGTACAGAGATGAGGTAGTCATTCAAAAATCATGTTAAACACTATTATTGCACAAAGAGTCCATGCAATTTATGTGATTTGCTAAGCACATTTTTACTCCTGAAAGGATTTAGGCTTGCCATAAAGGGGTTGAAAACATATTTACTCAAGACATTCCAGCTTTTCATTGTAATTAATTTGTAAAAATTTGTAAAACCATAATTCCACTTTGACATTACGGGTTATTGTGTGTAGGCCAATGACACAACATCTCAATTGAATCAATTTTAAATTCACGCTGTAACAACAAAATGTGGAAAAAGTAAAGGGGTGTGAATACTTTCTGAAGGCACTGTATATGTAGGCCTACCTATGTTAGCACATGTTCTATACAGAAATACAGTTAAACATCACAATGTATAAACATATTACAATTGGAGCAGTCCAACCCTGCTAGATGTCTTCTGGGTGTGCAGGGTTCTGTTTCAGCCCAGCAATAGTACACCTGATTCAACTTAACAAACCTAATGAGTTGATAATCAAGTATGCTATTGCTGGGCTGGAAGAGAAGTTTGCTCACCTAGTCGATCAGGGATCAGTGGAGCAAGGTTGGCGCTTGAGTAATAATAGCTTACTTGTTACTACTCAATTATCAATTGTTGTTTAGACTAAGATGTCTAATCTTTACATACAAGTTAGCTTATTTGTACATTTTGTAGTGATGAAGTGATTATTCTTTGAAGTGAAGTGTTTAAACTTGTTTTAATTGTTAAACTATTATTCAAAATGAACTAGTGTCAATGTTGATTAATCACATATCACAATCCTGCAATAAAGAGGGGAAGGGTTCTGTCTCTAATGTGTCTGTGTTGTATTCTCAAATGAACATTTCCTTTTTGTCTAGTTGTAAGATCTCCAATCTGTTTTATTTGATTGTCACTGCATCAGTATCAGGGGTTGGAACCGGTTCAGGGAACAGAACAGAAAACCGGGAAATAACTACATTTTTTGAGGAACAGAACCAGAACAAAAGTGATCTATACTGTTCTGGAACAGAACCGTAATTTTAAAAGCATGGGAACCGGTTAATAACGTTATTTTACGTTCCTGACATTTTTTTCCAGGCCCCCCAAAAAACGCAACAAAGCGCTTATGCAAAGCCCTCACTGTCACGCAAACTTATTCCAGTGTCTGCCTGCATGCCAGCTGAAAATCTTTGCCAGTGTGTGTGTATAGGCCACCTTCCCCTCCCTCCAAAGCATGCATAGCCTACTGTAGCTACTGACATTACAGACGAGATTCAGAAATTAGGGAGAGAGATTTTTCTAATTAGAGAACAATAGATTAACTTTTTCAATGCTAGTTAAGGATACTATAGCTATCACGTGTCACATTGGATTTATTAACTACAAAAAGTAAGACGTGTTTTTATTTTAATTCTGGTGCCGCTCTGCACACACAAGATTGTTAGCTAGCTAGCTCTGGTCTAGCTCTCAAAAAGTCTAGGTGGCATTATGTGTAATGTAAATGGAACAAAGTCATGATCAAGGGCTAGCTCTGGTCCAAAGTTATTTAAACCAACTCTGAAGTTCCTTCACAGAAGCCGCTCCTCCGTAGGTATAATTATGTGGGCCTAATTCAGATAATGCATGTCATAACAACAAGATGCCCAGCACTTCATGCCCAGCACTCGCCTCACCAGCAAAATCTCGGTCGCATGTCGCATCCTACACTACACTTGCCCACCCCAAACATGTAAACTCACACATTGTTTACATGTTGAGCTATATGTTCTCAATTAAAAAATGATACCAGTAGACAATGTATGAGGCAAACCATATACCAGATTTTGTACATGCCTTTTAAGTGCTGACATATAAAATTGTTTAGTGCAAATCCAACCCTTGTAATTTAGGTACAGTATGAAAATAAGGAGATGACAATTAGGCTACAGGAGATGAGCATTACAGGTAACATTATGACGTAAAATGAGGCATTATTTGGATGACATTTTTAGTCCTCACGCACTGTTGTTCCTACGGCACTAATCTGGTGAGCACCTTTGGAGCTCCACCCAAAAGGCATTTGATTGGTTTGACGTGTTGCGAGGCGTCACTGATTTAGTTGATTTCTGCCATGGAACATCCCCAGGCATTCTGTTTTAGGGAAGCCTGGTTGGCAATGAGGCTACTACAGATGCGACGAGTCGTTAATTATTTTTGCATAGCTATGCAAAAGGTTGTCCATTCTAACATAATGGTTGCTATGCAGGCAGGATAACGTTCTTGTCACTTTCTAGCTAGCTAGCCAACTTCAGCTAACTCAGCCGCATCAAACATTGCACCTGGAATGACAGTACACTAGCTGCATTTTATTTTGTTTTAGCAATTTATCTATTGGCATTTACTTGGATATATCCATGATAATGATGTTGATGTGTGATTTCACCTAGCTCAGAAAAAGTAGTGTCGTCTGGGCACCGTTCAGTATGGTACAGAGATCGAAATTCTAAAGTGAAACATTGTTTCAGAGGTTGGATAGGCAGACAGCGAGGCTTATATTGACCCCCGCTGTACCAAACCAAATGCTAGTCTGGAAGCAAGGGGAAATAATGTGCGAGTTTATATAAGTACAAGAGATGATTCAGACAGCAACCTGAACATGATGATATTCTTATGGAGGTGCAGTGATACTTTTCAGATGGAACTGTTAGCGGGCATAGTGTGCCTTCTTGTCCAATCAGCATCCAGGATCCAAACAACCAGTTTTATAATCTGCTAAATGGCATATTATTATTATTATTATTATTATTATATTATTATTATAATGACAGTTATAAACCGGGTGGTTTGAGCCATGAATGCTGATTGACTGAAAGCCGTGGTATATCAGACCGTATACCACGGGTATGACCCAAAAATATTTTTTACTGTTCTAATTACGTTGGTAACCAGTTTATAATAGCAATAAGGCACCTCGGGGGTTTGTGGAAATGGATGCAGAGGGAGTTTCCCAGTGCCTCGACCAGCACCAGCAGAAGCTTGCCCAGTTGAACGCCACCATGCAGGAAGTGCTCCAAACTCTGCATAATCTGCCCAGTGCTCCGGTTCCACCTCAGGGAGCGGCGAGTGCCCCCAATCCACCTGTTCCCGTGCTATCACCCACTTCTGCAGGAACCCTCGCCCTACCGGAGCGCTATGACGGTAAAACTACTAAATGTAGCGGCTTCTTGCTACAGGTTTCACTTTATCTGGCGCATCAGCCTGGGGCATATCCATCTGACCAAGCCAGGATAGCGCTGGTGATTTCGCTACTTAAAGGAAAGGCGCTGGATTGGGCCACGGCAGTCTGGGAAGGAGAGGAGGCAGTGGCGCTTCCCTACCCCACCTTCCTCGCTCGGTTCAGGGTGGTGTTTGATCATCCCACGGAGGGAAAGGACGGGGGTGAGCGTCTCCTCCATCTACAACAGAGAGAGGGGACCACGTCCGAGTACGCTCTGAGCTTTCGCACGGTGGCAGCATCTTCCGGCTGGAGAGGCTTACGGGAGGACATCAAGACGGAACTCGCATGTCGGGACGACGAGATGGAACTTGATACCCTCATCACCACGTCCATCCGTCTTGACGACATGTTGAGAGAGAGACGGCATTCCCAACACCTCCCGGAGCCTCGACGCTCACCCCATCTGAGCTATGGATGCCGACCTGTTTCCGAGTCCTCACCCATGGAGGTGGGCAGCACTCCCTACACCACCACGGACCACAGATCTCCTGGCGGCTCCCTACCTAGGCGGTATGACTCCCGTCGCCTTTCCGTGAATGTTACGTCAGCTCCTATCACAAAACCATTGTTTTTAGTTCCCATAATGGTGACTGGTTATTCCTTCTCTTCCATTTCTAATTCAATGATAAATCCGGATCAGCGGGGAACCTTATAGATAGGGAGCTGGTCTCTGAATGGGGGTTGCCCACCGTGCCACTGCCATCTCCGCTACACGTCACCTCACTGGACAATAAACCCCTTGGATCAGGCACCATTACGCACGTCACTCTCCCCATTACCATCACCATTCCCACACTACCGGAGCACCACGAGGAGCTGTCATTCCACATCGTCACGTCACCCCTTCACCGGATCGTCTTGGGATTTTCCTGGCTCAGACTACACAATCCCACCATCAATTGAATCACCAAGAGGATCACAGCCTGGTCCACCTCATGCCGGAAGACCCGCCTGCCGGTGGTTTGTTGTTCCACGTCAATGGAGAGTCCGGAGTCCGCCCTCCAGCCCAACATTCCACGTGAGTACGCAGATCTCTCCGATGTCTTCTCTTCATTAAAGGCTACGTGTCTCCCTCCTCACAGGCCCTGGGACTGCGCCATTGACCTGCTGGAGGGACAACACCCCCCAAAGAGTCGCATTTACCCCCTTTCCATGGCGGAGTCTGAGGCCATGGAGAAGTATGTGGCGGAGACCCTGAAACAGGGGTTCATCAGACGCTCTACCTCTCCTGCCTCCGTCAGCTTCTTCTTCGTGGCCAAAAAAGACGGAGGACTGAGACCATGCATTGACTACAGGGGGCTGAACGCAGTCACCACCAAGTACCGGTACCCCCTCCCTCTGGTTCCGTCGGCCATCGAGCAGCTACGAGGGGCCCGGTACTTTACCAAGTTGGACCTGAGGAGTGCCTACAACCTGATCCGAATCCGGGAAGGAGACGAGTGGAAGACGGCATTCAGCACTACCTCAGGCCACTATGAATACTGCGTCATGCCCTACGGCCTCGCCAACGCACCTTCCGTGTTCCAGTCCTTCGTCAATGACGTGTTCCGGGACATGCTGAGTAGACAGGTGGTGGTTTACATCGACGATATCCTGATCTACTCGGCTACGTTCGAGGAGCACGTCAGGGACGTCCGAGCTGTCCTACTCTGCCTCCGGGAACACAGCCTGTTGGTGAAGGGGGAGAAATGCGAATTCCACCAACAGGCCATCTCCTTCCTGGGATACCGGATCAGTCCTCAGGGGGTGTTCATGGAGGGAGTGAAGACGGACGCCGTCAGGTCATGGCCAGTTCCCACCACCATCAAGGGCCTACAGATCTTCCTGGGCTTCTCTAATTTCTACCGGTGTTTCATCAGGTCCTTCAGCTCCATTGCCACCCCACTCACCTCTCTCCTTAAGGGTGGGCCTCAGAAGCTGGCCTGGAACCCTGAGGCTGACGCTGCCTTCAAGAGGCTGAAGGAGAGGTTCACCACAGCGCCCATCCTAAAACACCCAGATCCATCTCGTCCTTTCATCCTGGAGGTGGACGCATCGGAGGAGGGCGTGGTTGCGGTCCTCTCCCAGTGGCACGGTAAGCCAGAGAAAATGTATCCCTGTGCCTTTTTCTCTAAAAGGCTTACCCCTGCAGAGAGGAACTATGGAGTTGGAGACAGGGAGCTGTTGGCGGTGGTTCTCGCTCTGGAGGAATGGAGACACTGGCTGGAGGGCGCATTCCATCCATTCCGGATTCTTACTGACTACCGGAATTTGGAGCACATACGGGCAGCGAAACAGATGAACTCTCGTCAAGCCAGGTGGGACCAATTTCTCACTCGCTTCCAATTCATTCTGTCCTACCGCCCAGGATCCCAGAATGTGAAGGCCGACGCATTCTCCAGGATGCACCATACCGGAGAAAGGAAGGATCTAGGGGGTCCTATCCTGTCCTCGTCTCTCATCGTTGCACCTGTCGTCTGGGATGTGGACGAAGACATCCGCCTGGCGGCTCAGGAGGACCCAGCGCCTACCAATGCCCCTCTGGGGCGCGCGTATATAACCACCAGTGTCCGTGACCGCCTGCTGATCTGGGTGCACACTACCCTTACGGCAGGGCACTCTGGAATTACGCGCACCCTGCATTCTCTAGCCCAAAAATACTGGTGGCCCACCTTGGCTTCTGATGTCTTCCGCTATGTCAACTCCTGTTCCGTATGTGCCCAAACAAAGACACCTCGGAACACCCCGGCAGGCAAACTAGTTCCTCTCCCAGTGCCTCAGCGACCTTGGTCACACCTGTCCATAGACTTCCACGTTCTGACGGCTTCACCACAGTCATGGTGGTCGTAGATCGGTTCTCCAAATCATGCTCTTTTTTGCCACTAACTGCTCTTCCTTCTGCTCTCCAGGTCGCTGAGGTCCTGTTCCAACAGGTCTTCCGGCATTATGGACTTCCGGAGGACATCGCCTCGGACCGTGGCCCCCAATTCACCTCCCGAGTGTGGAAGGCTTTCCTGGAGAAGATCGGGGCCATGGCCAGCCTCACTTCCGGGTATAGGCCTCAGTCGAATGGGCAGGTGGAGCGCATGAACCAGGAGCTGGGGAGGTTTCTTTGTTGCCACTGTCAGGACCGGCAGGGTGAGTGGGCGAGGTTTCTTCCCTGGGCAGAATATGCCCAAAACTCCCTTGTTCACTCCTCCACGGGGCTCACTCCCTTCCAGTGCGTCCTGGGGTACCAGCCAGCCCTGGCCACTTGGACACCCAGCCAGACCGATGCGCCCGCTGTCGACGAGTGGTTCCACAGGGCCGGACAGGTCTGGGACGCCGCCCATGTCCATCTCCAGAGGGCAATTCATCGGCAGAAGGACAAAGCCGACCGCCTCCGCAGTGAGGCCCCTGTATTCCAGCCTGGGGATCGTGTCTGGCTGTCCACAAAAAACCTCCCTCTCCGCCTGCCCTGCAAGAAACTGAGCCCCCGGTTTGTGGGGCCATTTAAGGTCCTCCGGCGGATAAATGAGGTATCATACCGGCTGCTCCTTCCCCCTCACTACCGTGTCTCACCCACTTTTCATGTGTCTCTCCTCAGGCCGGTGGTTCCTGGTCCCCCGGGGTACGCCTCCTCCGCCCCTGGACATTGATGGGAGTCCGGCGTATGCGGTGAGGGACATGCTGGACTCCAGGTTCCGTGGGGGACGGCTCCATTACCTGGTGGACTGGGAGGGGTAGGGTCCTGAGGTGAGAAGCTGGGTTCCGGCTGGGGACGTTCTGGACCCCAACCTAATTCGGGACTTCCACCGTCGCCGCCCTGACCGGCCCGCTCCTCGTCCTCGGGGTCGTCCTCCTGGCTGGCGACGTCCAGCGGCTGGAGCCGCGCGTCCGGGGGGGTACTGTCACGTCTCCTCCCGTTGCTCCCCTCCGCCGCTCTGATTCGCCGGTCTACTGAGCCACCGGTCTGAGCGCACCACCTCTGCAAAATACTATATTTTTGGTATTGGAAAATATATATCACAGCGGTTTAGATGGTACAATGATTGTCTACACTGTACTTGCTTGTTTTGTCACATAAATTGAAATTAGTGGAACTATTAGAATTTTTGCAACAAGGAAATGGTGGAGCGAATTTTACATAGTGCATCTTTAATTATTGATACATCAACAAATGCAGAAGATGTGGCATATAACGAGTGTACAAAACATTAAGAACACCTTCCCATATTGTCTCATGGCTTAGAAATCCTTATTTAACCTGTCTCCTCCCCTTCATCTACACTTATTGAAGTGGATTTAACAAGTGACATCAATAAGGGATCATAGCTTTCACCTGGATTCAACTGGTCAGTCTGTCATGGAAAAGCAGGTGTTCTTAATATTTTGTACACTCAGTGTATACTATAGTAATTAATAGTGTTTTGTAGTATACTGTAGTATTTACTGTTTTTGTGGACTGTAGTGTTTTTGTGGGCATTACTGTAGTATTTATTATAGTGTTTATGTTTTATTATCTTTGACATAGAAGTGTAGGCGTTCTCCTTGAGAAAACCTACTGGAGAAATACTAGAAAAGCACATTTTCCATAACTTGTAGATAGGACTGGGGTCTGAATGGATATTTTCAATGTGGAAATGTGGGACATCTTTTGTTGAGACATTGATCAATGAGATTTCAACCTTTATTCACCCACTCAAAAAGACAGCCAGAAGTTTGTTGAATTCCCAATGTGTTATCACTGCACTTTCAACCATTTAAAAGCAAAACAAAGTTCCAATGGGAATACAATGTCAGATATTTTGTATTTATACAACGTGTTATCACTGTGTTTCATCTAATGGCACAACCGAATGACCTGGATTGTAGTTGAGATTAGGGTGTGTCCGTCAATTCACTCTGGAGTGCCAGAGTGCGCTCAGAGTGCTCTCTGGGCGTTCGTAAATTCAGAGCATTGTCAGATTGTCTGTTAGTGAATTCAAAGCGTTTCGCTCTCGGAGGGTTCAGAGCGCACACTGGATGCTCTGGCCGAGGAGTAGGGTTGATCCGAGCGTTCTGACCTCACAACAGCAGTCAAGCACCAAAGCTAACAGACAAATGAGAGAACACCTCACTCTGACCATTTACGAACGCACCCGATTTTTGGTTTAGTTGTCATCTAAATAAATGTGTTATCACTGCACTTTCAACAATTTTTTGAACAAAAGTTCAAATGAAGTTGAAATGAGAATACAATGTCACACATTTTGTATTTACACAACAACTTAATGTGTTATCACTGTGCTTCATCTAATAGCAAAACCAAATGACCTGGGTTGAGATTACATTAAAAGTACATAGTGCAACTGATCAATGCTGTTCGAGATTCTGTACAGATATTTATATTGTGGAGCTCTCCACAGAGCTGCGACCTTTGCATGCCATCTTGAACACGCAGGCCTTCTATGATTACATAAGACTTTTATAGTTACAGTAACTTCAAAATGTGGCCATGGATGAGTTACTCATTTTAAGGTTGAATAAAAACGTACATTATTTTGCAAGATAGCCTTAACTTTAGGCTATTTACTGTATTACAAAAGTCGTATCGAATTGTGTTAGGTTGACAACGCAACCAAATATCTACATTTACAGGAGATGCCTATGTTGTGCCACTGACTTAGTCTGACTTTAATTCCAGTTTGTCTACAAATTAATAATTGATATGTTGGATTAATGTCTCCACCTCAACCAAAAATCTAAGTTAAAGAATATAACTAAATCAAATCAAACCTTAAATGAACTTTAAATCAAGTTTGATTTGATTTAGTCCTATTCTTTAACTTAAGATTTTTGATTGAAATGGAGATGTGAATCCAACATATTTATTATTAACTTGAAGATTACATTTGTCATCAACCAAAGCTTGAAACCCCAGGCCTATATGTATTGTCTATTTTTAGTTGAACCCTGGTTGAATTGAAACAATAGCCGTTAATGACTTTGAAAATGCTATATAGGCCTAAATAGTATCATCGATGATACTGTATATGACATGACTTATAGAGTATGGTTTAATTTGCTCTGTTGAACCTACCCTTTGGAATGACTTCGATAGCAACAGTGAATCTATTTAGTTATTAAGAGATCGCTCAATACTAATTCTCATGATAGCACATTGGTAGTAATCAGTGACAAATAGTTAAGGTGGGCTTGGTTAAACCCTGGATCGGAGACCAAATGGATAGCTGTAGATATATCAACTCTCTAGTAAGAGGTGATGCCCAGCCTATTGTTTTTTGTCTGATAGTGGATATAACGTTGAAGATCTGACGTGGTTTCAAAGGTACATATTCAACATATTTTATACAAGGTTTGTCTATGTAAAAAATTGGTTATCATGATGACATAATTCTGTGGTTGAAATTTCACCCTCAAAACAACAGTTGACTTTTTGCAAATCCAATGTAATTTCTATGCAGATTCCACATCACAATACGCTGATAAATTACGTTGAAAGACGTTGATTCAACCAGTTCGTGCACAGTGGGTCTGCTCTTTACACTAGGTTTCTCACTTATGGGTGACACAAATAGGGATATGGGGGAAGGGAATGGACAGGGTATATGCAAATTAAATACTGTAGTATTTACTATAATTTAAAAAAAAAGTGTTGTGTTTTTGCGGACTGTAGTGTTTTTGCGGACATTACTGTAGTATTTACTGTAGTATTCTACAGTATACTACAACCTTCTATAGTATAGTGCCTTCAGAAAGTATTCATACCCCTTGACTTAATCCACATTTTGTTGTGTTACAGCCTGAATTCAAAATTGATTTTTTTCTCACACATCTATACACATTACCCCATAATGACAAAGTGAAAACATGTTTTTAGACATTTTTGCAACTTTATTGAAAATGAAATACAGAAATCTAATTTACATAAGTATTCACACCCCTGAGTCAATACTTTGTGTAAGCACGTTTGGTGGTGATTACAGTGGTGAGTCTTTTTGGGTAAGTCTCTAAGCTTTGCACACACCTGGATTGGACAGTCTTTGCCCATTATACTTTTTAAAATTCTTCAAGTTCTGCCAAGTTGATTGTTGATAATTGCTAGACAGCCATTTTCAAGTCTTGCCATAGATTTTCAAGCCAATTTAAGTCAAAACTGTAACTAGGCCACTCAGGTAGATTCAATGTCATCTTGGTAAGCAGCTCCAATGTATATTTGGCCTTGTGCGTTAGGTTATTTTCCTGCTGTAAGGTGAATTAGTCTCCCATTGTCTGTTGGAAAGCCGACTGAACCAGCTTTTCCTCTAGGATTTTGTCCGTGCTTAGCTCTATTCCGTTTATTTTTATCCTAAAAAATATCCCTAGTCCTTGCCTATGACAAGCATACCCATAACATGATGCAGCCACCACCATGCTTGAAAATATGAAGAGTGGGATTTGCCCCAAACATAACGCTTGTATTCAGGACAAAAATGTAATTTCTTTGACATTTATTTTTTGCAGTATTACTTTAGTGCCTTGTTGCAAACAGGTTGCATGTTTTGGAATATTTGTATTCTGTACAGGCTTCCTTTTCACTCTGTCATTTAGGTTAGTATTGTGGAGTAACTACAATGTTGTTGATCCATCCTCAGTTCTCATATCACAACTATTAAATTCTGTTTTAAAATCACAGATGGCCTCCTGAGCAGTTTCCTTCCTCTCTGGCAACTGACTTAGGAAGGATGCCTGTATCTTTGTAGCCACTGGGTGTATTGATACACCATCCAAAGTGTAATTAATAACTTCACCTGCTTTATTATTATTTTGTATTTTTTTACACACATCTACTAATCGGTGCCCTCTTTGCGAGGCATTGAAAAACCTCCCTGGTCTTTGTGGTTGAATCTGTGCTTGAAATCCACTACTCGATTGAGGGAACTTACAGATAATTGTATGTGTGTGGTACAGAGATGGGGTAGTCATTCAAAACTCATGGTAACCACTATTATTGAACACAGAATGAGTCCATGCAATTATGTGATTTGTTAAGCACATTTTTACTCCTGAACTTATTTAGGCTTGCCATAACAACGGGGTTGAATACATTTTCGACTAAACAAATTCCACTTTGACATTATGGGTTATTGTGTGTAAATCAGTGACACAAAATCTCAATTTAATAAATGTTCAATTCAGGCTGTAACACAACAACATTTGAAAAAGGAAAAGGGGTGTGAATACTTTCTGAAGGCACTAAGTACTACACCTGTTAGAGGGATACTACAGTCATGGTCAAAAGTTTTGAGAATGACACAAATATTAATTTTCACAAAGTCTGCTGCCTCAATTTTTATGACGGAAATTTGCATATACTCCAGAATGTTATGAAGAGTGATCAGATGAATTGCAATTAATTGCAAAGTCCCTCTTTGCCATGAAAATGAACTTAATCCCCCCAAAACATTTCCACTGCATTTCAGCCCTGCCACAAAAGGACCAGCTGACATAATGTCAGTGATTCTGTCGTTAACACAGGCGAGAGTGTTGACGAGGACAAGGCTGGAGATCACTCTGTCATGCTGATTGAGTTAGAATAACAGACTGGAAGCTTTAAAAGGAGGGTGGTGCTTGAAATCATTGTTCTTCCTCTGTTAACCATGGTTACCTGCAAGGAAACACGTGCTGTCATCATTGCTTTGCACAAAAAGGGCTTCACAGGCAAGGATATTGCTGATAGTAAGATTGCACCTAAATCAACCATTTATCGGATCATCAAGAACTTCAAGGAGAGAGGTTCAATTGTTGTGAAGAAGGCTTCAGGGCGCCCAAGAAAGTCCAGCAAGTGCCAGGACCGTCTCCTAAAGTTGATTCAGCTGCGGGATCGGGGCACCACCAGTGCAGAGCTTGCTCAGGAATGGCAGCAGGCAGGTGTGAGTGCATATGCACACACAGTGAGGCGAAGACTTTTGGAGGATAGCCTGGTGTCAAGAAGGGCAGCGAGGAAGCCACTTCTCTCCAGGAAAAACATCAGGGACAGACTGATATTCTGCTAAAGGTACAGGGATTGGACTGCTGAGGACTGGGGTAAAGTCATTTTCTCTGGTGAATCCCCTTGGGGCATCCAGAAAAAAGCTTGTCCGGAGAAGACAAGGTGAGCGCTACCATCAGTCCTGTGTCATGCCAACAGTAAAGCATCCTGAGACCATTCATGTGTGGGGTTACTTCTCAGCCAAGGGAGTGGGCTCACTCACAATTTTGCCTAAGAACACAGCCATGAATAAAGAATGGTACCAACACATCCTCTGAGAGCAACTTCTCCCAACCATCCAAGAACAGTTTGGTGACGAACATTGCCTTTTCCAGCATGATGGAGCACCTTGCCATAAGGCAAAAGTGATAACTAAGTGGCTCGGGGAACAAAACATTGACATTTTGGGTCCATGGCCAGGAAACTCCCCAGACCTTAATCCCATTGAGAACTTGTGGCCAATCCTCAAGAGGCAGGTGGACAAACAAAAACCCACAAATTCTGACAAACTCCAAGCATTGATTATGCAAGAATGGGCTGCCATCAGTCAGGATGTGGCCCAGAAGTTAATTGACAGCATGCCAGGGCGGATTGCAGAGGTCTTGAAAAAGAAGGGTCAACACTGCAAATATTGACTCTTTGCATAAACTTAATGTAATTGTCAATAAAAGCCTTTGACATTTACGGAATGCTTGTAATTATACTTCAGTATACCATAGTAACATCTGACAAAAATATCTAAAAACACTGAAGCAGCAAACTTTGTGAAGACCAATACTTGTGTCATTCTCAATACCTTTGACCACAACTGTACAGTGTGTAGTATAGTATTCTACAGTATACTACAGTTTACTACAGAATTCTATAGTAAGTACTGTAGTATTATATAGTAAACTGTAGTATTTTCTCATGTGGGGCGCTCTCTTTATCAATTGAGGGAAACGCATTAATGCCTATTAGTCCTTTTAACAGTGCAAACAGGGGTGCCTAATGTAAATACTGGCTTTACAACATCCAGTACTTCAGAAGAAAAACGGTTTGATTGCAGTCGCTAACATGTCTAATTAAAGGCTCTAAAGTGACAGTCAGGCTCCCTGTTGAACCATTAACGACTAAACACGCAACTATGTCTGAATTAGGTACGAGGCTGGGAGCATCCATGCCGAATAATGGACAGAGGAATCACGTCTAGTACGTTACTAACTGCTCAGGTCAAATATTGTTAACTAGCCATTAGTCTATTAATGGGGTATTTTGCCATGTTTTTGAATAGGAGATCTATTTACAATGTGTCAGGGTTCTGTGTCGATCTGGAGGACAAAAGTGTTTTTCCTGAGATGGTCAATAGAGGCTTATCTAGAGGGACAGTTTAAGCGGCAACACCAGCCTGCAATGCCTATGACATTAGGTGTCATTAATAAGCCCATTGTGTTGAAGATTTTTGCTTTCATGGATACAATGATGATTGCCTGGTTGTCAGATTTAGATGTGCTTTTAGCCAGGTCCTGGGACTTCCGTTACATTTAGCGCAACAAACACGATAGAGGAGCTGGCTAAAGAATATAGATCATTAGTCCCATTTGGACCCATTCCCTATCTGTTCCTGGATGAGGCTTGTGGTTCGATGCACTTTTATTTCGATTGGTTAGAAAGTTTGTCTGTAGGACTTGTTTCTAGCGTGAACTGAAACTATATTTCATATAATGACGATTTAAAAAATGGCAAGCTTTTTGTAAAAAGTTACTTAGGTCAATCGATGAACATATAAGCTGTTTTAGTGTGTCAGTGACATTGTCCTGGAGTGTGGGCATATGAGTCAGCAGGGGGAGTAGGCTACAGTTGGTGGTGAGGCCTTGGGACCTTAGAGTAGATGGGGGGGTGGGGGAGAGTGAGAGAGAGAGACAGCGAGAGAGATAGAGAGAAAAGAAAGAAAGAAAGAAAGAAAGACACAGTGGCTGCCAAAAAAACCTTACAGCAGGGTCAAGATAAAGGAAACTACAATCTGATTTGTCATTATTGACCAAAACGCACAGTCACATGAATAAAGATACAATATTCAGAATCAGATTCATAGCTTCAAATCCATGCAATCCGGATGTTCTCAGAATGCAAAGCTTTGAAATTAGCCTTGACCAGACCCATTTGACATTTGTCACTCAGTCTACTGCCTAGTCTATCCATACCTTACCGTCTTTCCGGGTCCCCTTCTCCAGTGTGAAAAGGGTCTCAGGACCTTTGTCCTGGGAGGTGGGCCGAGCCGATGTGGGGGTCCCCGATATTGCCCTGAGGTTGAGAAGAAACACAGGCCATATTTACTCAGACCGCCCTCCAACAAGGAGTGAAAAAAACAAAAACACTATTTTCAAAATTGCTTCACTAGGTAGAACCTGTAGCCCCTGTAATAAATTATGTGACTAGTCCCCCCCACCCAGCCCCAAATTAATCCCATAAATGTTATTACAATTCCTCCCATTGGTAACTGCCTAAAAAAACACACCACACACACACACACACACACACACACACACACACACACACACACACACACACACACACACACACAGACCAGGTGTTTACATTGGGGCAAGTGATGCTAGCAGCAGCTAAACAAAGGTCAGTCATCTGTCAAAATTAAGGACGCTCCATAAAGCTTTCATTAGCCCGCCAACCACCCGCCTTTATTATTATTTAGCTCACGGCTCATTATGTTGTGTAAACCTTAAAAATGGACCCCTGATTAGGACCCAGCAGTAGAAGGCTACATTGTTGCCTGCCGCGCCGTGTGGATCGTAAACATTAGTTCGTTCCCTGCAATAAAAACAGACTGTTCATTTATTCAAATAAATAGAGCATTTGCGATTGGTATTTTCATTGGTTATAATTAGACTGTTATAGTGCATTAAACAGGAGCTAAAAAAGTATACAGAAGTACCAGAGGATCTCTTTAATGCAGGTAATGCTAGACTGGTAGTTTGCTGGAATTCCCCCCCCCTGGTTATTAAACAAATCCCATGCTAAACATCACACCTACGAACCCCAAAGTATTTAGACTGAAACAAGGAACAACAACTTAAGCTTTTCGTATTGTGTATTTTTGTTCTACCTTATGTTCCGTGTTGTATTACATTGTTATTGATTACTGCATGGGTTTAGAGCTTGTAAGAAAGGCATTTCACTGTACTTGTGCATGTAACTTTAACACTTGAAACTTGATAACATTTACAATGTAAGTGGTGTACAAACAACTGTACTTCATTGTGGTGAAACACAAACCGAATGTATCGATGGGTTTGAAAAACTTATTTTCAGAGCAGTAGTAAAGCTTGCAATATACTACTTCACTAGAAAGACATGCTCAGAGAGATTTCATGCAAAGCTTGGGGTGTCTGTTAGATTGTTAGTCTTCATTCAACATCAACATGAAGCCACAAAAAAATTATACAATGTCTACTTTGTCCATTCTATATATAATTTTGGATGATATACCTTTTGTGCAGTACACACCTATGTGGATTAATGTTCGACAACGCCTGTCTTCGTTGTGAGCATAACACATTAACATGAATTATATTTAAATAACCAAAGCTGTGTATGTTTTGGGGGGGTCATATAGTAGGTTATCAATTTCCTCTGTTAGCCCATCTTCCCTTCCTCTTAAATTCCTCAAAATGATGCAAGCATCAATCCAATCAAGGAAAACCAAAACCAGCAACTGGTGGTAAATGTACCACGGCAGTCCTGTTTTAATCCCCAAAGTGAATGCGCAACCAAGAATGCACGTACCATGACCTACTGCAAAAGGAAACAGTAATAGCCTTCCAACTCCATTCATATTTGTGATTTATGCGAGTAATTATCGAAGGCATTTCTTCCCCTCTAAACAAAGCCATCCAAAAATGTATTGACAGATTATTCTAAATCCTGCGGATGTTTCTGTGATTACAGTAATGAGCTAAAATAACATAACCGAAAACATGAAACGATATTTAGAGGGAAAAACCTTTAAGGGAGAACTCTTTCCCCAAAATATTCCTCAAGACATCACTAATGCATTTCGTTATTGCGTTTCATGACAGTAAAATACTTAGTCTTTAAGGTTCAATGCTGGCCCTAGAGAAAAGTGTTTGTGTGTGTGTCTGTCTGCGTCTTGTGTCTGCATGTGTATGCAGAGTTTTTTTAAAGACAGAGGAGATCTTTGCGTGAGTGTCTCTAATTGGCAGCAGAGGGGAGCAGCTGTAAACTGACATCTGCAGCTGATTTTTTGTGATAAATCAGGTTTGTTTCTCGACTGGCATGCTTCCACTGAGCTTTCACTCTACTCCCTCTCTCTCTCTCTCTCTATTACCCTGCCCAGCGGAAACCCAAAGACTAGGAATGGAGGTCTGGAACATGCTTGACCCCTCTCCACGTTTTGGGTGGGCGGACAACATGAGCTGTGAAAGATGCTTCCTGGCCAAACTGGAGCGAAAAATGCATGAAGAAATGTGTCTCAATGCACTTCACTGGCTGATAAACATGTGAACAGACCACCGATAAAAAGGTAGTCCCATCCTGTCCCTGTCCTCCAACAGTAGCAGCTGTGTTACGTCAAATGACTTCCCTATCAGAAAAGGTCTCCCTATAGATCTGTCCCTGCACATGTGTCATTATTCAGTGTGAGAACTCTAACTTGTACAAATACCCCCCCCAAAAAATGTGTTGTCGCAGACTCAACCAGTTAGGTAGCTGGTTATATAAAATATTAACGTTAGTAGGTAACATAAGTGTACGCAATATTTAAACAAGTGAGCGAGAAGCATCATCTGATGGAACACTGACAGACCAAACCCAGTGGCGGCAGATGATATGAGATATTTGGTGTGGGGGGGTGGGAAGGTGGGGGGGCAGGGGGGAATCGATAGTTACATATCGGGATATTATACTGAAGGGAAAAAAAATGCAACATGCAACAATTTCAAAGATTTTACTGAGTTACAGGAAATCAGTCAATTGAAATTCATTACGGCCCTAATCTATGGATTTCACGACTGGGAGCAGCTGTAGCCACACATACTTAAAAAAAGGTAGGGGTGTGGATCAGAAAACCAGTCAGTATCTGGTGTGACCACCATTTCCCAAATGCAGCGCGACACATCTCCTTCGCATAGAGTTGATCAGGCTGTTGATTGTGGCCTGTGGAACGTTGTTTCACTTCTCTTTAATGGCAATCAAAGTTGCTGGATATTGGCGGGAACTGGAACACGCTGTCGTACACATCGATCCAGAGCATCCCAAACATGCTCAATGGGTGACATGTCTGGTGAGTATGCAGGCCATGGAAGAACTGGGACATTTTCAGCTTCCAGGAATTGTGTACAGATCCTTGTGACATGGGGCCGTGCATTATCACGCTGAAACATGAGGCGATGGCAGCGGATGAATGGCACGACAATGGGCCTCAGGATCTCGTCACGGTATCTCTGTGCATTCAAATTGCCATCGATAAAATGCAATTGTGTTTGTTGTCCGTAGCTTATGTCTGCCCATACCATAACCCCACCGCCACTATGGGGCACTCTGTTCACATGTTGACATCAGCAAACCGCTTGCCCACACAACGCCATACATGTATGTGGTCTGCAGTTTGGAGGCCGGTTGGACGTACTGCCAAATTACCTAAAACGACGTTGGAGGCGGCTTATGGTAGAGAAATTAACATTAAATTCTCTGGCAACAGCTCTGGTGGACATTTCTGCAGTCAGCATGCCAATTAACCACTCCCTTAAAACTTGAGACATCTGTGACATTGTGTTGTGTGACAAAACTGCACATTTTAGAGTGGCGTTTTATTGTCTCCAGCACAAGGTGCACCTGTGTAATGATCATGCTGTTTAATCAGCTTCTTGATAGTCCATTCACCTGACAGGTGTGGCATATCTTGGCAAAGGAGAAATGCTCACTAACAGGGATGTAACAAGCTTTTTATGCGTATTTCAGCTCACGAAACATGGGACCAACACTTTTATATACTTTTATATATTGACAATATCGCAATTTACAGTATTTGCGCAAGTTGGCTGTGTACCTGCACCAAAATTCCAGTATTTTTTCTTTATAGCTTGTTCTCCAATTAGTTTTCAGCACTTTTATTTCCATGACCTATTAAAACTCATTTTCTCATTGTTCTCTCTTGTCCCTCTGCAGCAGACAAATGGTGAGCAATATGTTTGGAACATCGAATCGCAATACATATAGAATCATGAGAATCGCAATACGCAATCACCACCCTTTTTCAAAATGTTCACCTTGTGTTGCCTTACAGCCTGAAATGAAAACACATAAAATCTGACTTTTTCCGGCTTTATTTAGAAACAGTAACCCACAATATCCAAGTGGGGAAAAAATTCAAAAAAACTCTGAAAATGTATTCAAATTAAAACAGTACAATACCCTATTTGGATAAGTGAACACCCCCCTGAGTTAATACTTGGTGGAACCACCTTTTACTTGAATTACAGCCATGAGTCTGTTTCAATACTAACTTTACACACATACAGTCGTGGTCAAAAGTTTTTGCAGTGTTGACCCTTCTTTTTCAAGACCTCTGCAATCCGCCCTGGCATGCTGTCAATTAACTTCTGGGCCACATCCTGACTGATGGCAGCCCAATCTTACATAATCAATGCTTGGAGTTTGTCAGAATTTGTGGGTTTTTGTTTGTCCACCTGCCTCCTGAGGATTGACCACCAGTTCTCAATGGGATTAAGGTTTGGGGAGTTTCCTGGCCATGGACCCAAAATGTTGATGTTTTGTTCCCCGAGCCACTTAGTTATCACTTTTGCCTTATGGCAAGGTGCTCCACCATGCTGGAAAAGGCAACGTTCGTCACCAAACTGTTCTTGGATGGTTGGGAGAAGTTGCTCTCGGAGGATGTGTTGGTACCATTCTTTATTCATGGCTGTGTTCTTAGGCAAAATTGTGAGTGAGCCCACTCCCTTGGCTGAGAAGCAACCCCACACATGAATGGTCTCAGGATGCTTTACTGTTGGCATAACACAGGACTGATGGTAGCGCTCACCTTGTCTTCTTCAGACAAGCTTTTTTCCGGATGCCCCAAACAACCGTAAAGGGGATTCATCAGAGAAAATGACTTTACCCCAGTCCTTTTGCAGAATATCAATCTGTCCCTGATGTTTTTCCTGGAGAGAAGTGGCTTC
Organism: Coregonus clupeaformis; assembly: GCF_020615455.1. Lineage (NCBI taxonomy): Eukaryota > Metazoa > Chordata > Actinopteri > Salmoniformes > Salmonidae > Coregonus > Coregonus clupeaformis. The sequence goes on along the minus strand of NC_059215.1, from coordinate 35,913,230 downwards.
TTTGCTTCCCTTCTTGACACCAGTGTCACGGTTAACTAAGCCAGAACCCAGAAGCAGACCAGGACACGGTACGTGAGACAAAGGTGAGTGTTTATTTATAGAGTCCGAGTGAAGCTGAATAATCCAGGGAACAGAGCGGGTGGCGTGGATGGGTTGTTGAAGGTGCAGTGGTTGGTCCGGTACTGGCTCGGCAGCCGCCGACCATCAGGCAGAGGTTGGGTGAAGGTTCCGGGTGAGAGACTGCAGACAGAACAAAACGGAGGTGAGTACACAGCAAATCAACAAGGTGCAAAACAACAAAACTAACGCTAGAACTCAAAGGCTGATACGCTGACAAACATACTGTTCATGGCTAACGATCCGGCAGGAACTGGATGTTGGCCCAGAGCCTAAGAAGGGTGATGATCAGGACCAGGTGTGCAGATTGCTGATGGGATGCAGGTGCGGAAAACCAGAGCGCTCCCGGAGCGTTCCCGAACCCTCGGGAAACTGGAGAATACGAGCAGGAACACTAGTCACCAGACAGGACCCGACTCAGACAGCCGGGATCGTCACAGTACCCCCCCCTCCGACGAACGCCACCGGGCGGACTTCCCGGAGCGCCAGGATGGAGGCGGTAGAAGTCACTGATGAGGTCTGCGTCTAGGACCTGTCGCCGCGGAATCCAACTCCTCTCCTCAGGGCCATACCCCTCCCAGTCTACGAGATACTGGAAACCCCGGCCCCGCCGTCTGGAATCCATGATGCGACGCACCGTGTAGGCAGGACCACCTCCGATCATCCGAGGAGGAGGAGGAGGAGGCGGAGGAGGCAACAGAGGACTGAGGAAGACAGGCTTGAGGCAGGAGACATGAAAGGTGGGATGGACTCTGAGCGTCCTCGGTAGTTTGAGTCGAACTGCCACTGGATTGATCACCTTCTCCACCACAAACGGACCAATGAACTTCGGTAACAACTTCCTAGACTCAGTCCGTAACGGAAGATCCCGTGTGGCCAACCAAACCCTATCTCCGATGGTATAGGTGGGAGCGGGAATCCGGCGACGATTCGCCTGGAGCTGATACCGGTCCGAAACTCTAAGGAGTGCCTTTCTGGCCCCGATGCCAGGTCCGGTGGCAACGCCGAATATGGGCCTGAACAGAAGGCACTGAGAGCTCCTTCTCCTGAGAAGGAAACAGGGAGGTTGGTAGCCATACAGGCACTGGAAGGGAGACATCCCAGTGGCAGATGTAGGAAGAGTATTGTGGGCATACTCAACCCAAGGCAACTGAGAAACCCAGGAGGTGGGGTTGGAAGAGACCAGACAGCGTAGCGTTGATTCCATCTTCTGGTTGGCTCTCTCCGCCTGACCATTGGATTGGGGGTGAAAACCAGATGTGAGACTGACCGTAGCTCCAATGGCCAAACAGAAGGACTTCCAGACAGCAGAGGTAAACTGAGGGCCACGGTCGGAAACGATATCACTGGGCAAACCGTGGACCCTGAAAACCTCCCTAACCAGGATCTCGGACGTCTCCGAGGCAGAGGGAAGCTTGGCAATTGGCACAAAGTGGGCGAACTTGCTGAATCTGTCCACGATAGTCAGAACGACCGTGTTCCCCTCAGAGGCGGGCAACCCCGTGACGAAGTCCAGGGCCAGATGCGACCATGGTCGCCGGGGAATAGGAAGGGGGTGAAGTAGTCCAGAGCTGGGCCGATTGGTACTCTTATTCTGCGCACACACTGGACAGGCAGCAACAAAACCCCGAGTATCCTCGGCCATGGCAGAGCCACCAAAAAGCGTCTGCGAAGAAACGCCATAGTCCGAGCCACGCCAGGGTGACAAGCCATCTTGCTTGCGTGGGACCATTTGAGGACAGCAGGACGAACCGACTCAGGCACAAACAACCGACCGGGTGGACCGTTACGGGACCGGGCTGAGTCCGAAGGGCCGCCAGCACCTCCTCCTCAATCTTCCACATAACTGCTCCCACGACGCAGTTCCGGGGGAGGATTGTCTCGGTCTTGGACCCACTCTCCTCCGTCTTGGAGAACATCCGGGACAAGGCGTCCGCCTTGCCGTTCTTAGATCCAGGTCGGAACGTCAGGGCAAACTTGAATCGTCCGAAAAACAACGCCCACCTGGCCTGGCGGGGAGTTGAGACGTTTAGCCGATTGCACGTAAGCAAGATTCTTGTGGTCCGTCCAGACAATAAGCGGTTGCTCCGCCCCCTCCAACCAGTGGCGCCACTCCTCCAAGGCAAGTTTCACCGCGAGAAGCTCCCGGTTACCCACATCGTAATTCCTCTCCGCAGGCGAAAGGCGACGAGAGTAGTAGGCGCAGGGATGGAGTTTACTGTCCGTGGAGCATCGCTGCGACAGGATGGCGCCAACTCCCACATCAGACGCGTCCACTTCAACGACGAACTGACGGGCCGTGTCCGGTTGAGAGAGAATCGGTGCGTTGGTGAATCGCCTCTTCAAATCCAGAAACGCTCGATCCGCCTCCGGATTCCACTTGAAGGTCCTGATGCTGGAAGTCAAGGCAGTTAACGGAGCGGCCACACGGCTGTAATCCCGGATGAATCTGCGGTAGAAATTCGCAAACCCCAAAAATCTCTGGAGCTGCAATCTCGTACCGGGCTGGGCCCATTCCAGAACCGCTCTAACCTTCTCCTGGTCCATCCTAATCTCTCCCCTGGAGATGATGTACCCGAAAAGGATGTCGTGTGGGCGTGAAACTTCGCACTTCTCGGCCTTCACGAACAGGCGATTCTCCAACAATCGCTGCAGCACCTGCCGGACATGCTGGACGTGGTCGGAAGGTTCCTTCGAGAAGATCAGAATGTCATCCAGGTAAACAAACACAAAGAGACCGATCATATCTCTCAGGACGTCGTTCACCATACTCTGGAATACCGCTGGAGCATTGGTCAGTCCAAACGGCATCACCTGATACTCGAAGTGACCCATCGGTGTATTGAAACCCGTCAACCACTCGTCCCCCTCTCTGATCCGGACCAGGTGATACGCATTGCGTAGGTCTAGCTTAGTGAACACCGTAGCACCCTGTAAGGAGTCGAAGGCAGAACTCATCAAGGGCAGGGGATACTTGTTCTTGATCGTGATGTCATTCAACCCCCGATAATCAATACACGGTCGAAGAGAGCCATCCTTCTTACCCACAAAGAAGAATCCTGCCCCCAGGGGTGATGACGAGGGGCGAACGAGACCAGCAGCTAGGGACTCCTTGATGTAGGTCTCCAACGCCTCACGTTCAGGTCGGGAGATACTGTATAACCTTCCCTTGGGGTAGACAGCTCCAGGGACCAGGTTGATGGCACAATCATAGGGTCGGTGGGGAGGAAGTGACAGAGCCTTCTGCTTACTGAAAACTTCCCCCAAATCGTGATATGTCTCGGGAACCAGGGACAAATCTGGGGGTTTAGCCTCAATCACCTGACTGGGAACCGAATGGGGGCAGGCAGTCTTGAGACAGTTAGCATGACAATCAAGGCTCCAACTCGTTACCTTGCCCGTCACCCAATCGAACGTGGGATTGTGTTCCTTCAGCCAGGGGTAACCAAGGACCAGAGGAACATGGGAAGACGGCAGAATGAAGAATGAAATCATCTCAGAATGATTCCCCGACAACCGCATCTTAACCGGTTCAGTCCTCATCGTGATACGTGCCAGACTACTGCCGTTCAGAGTGGTCGCTTCAATGGCTTCCGGCAATTGCTCCTTGGAAAGCCCCAGCTGTTCCACCAACTCGGCATCAAGAAAGCTTCCATCGGCACCTGAATCGATAAAAGCGTTAAGCGCTAAGCTCTGATTCCTGTTCACAAGGGTAGCCGGGAAACGGGGTCTGACAGAGGTACTGAGAGGTTGAAACTGGCTCGCTAAAAGTCCTCCCAACTTTAGCGAGCCGGGCAGTTTGACGACCGCCGGGAACAGGTGGAGATGTAATGTCCCGAGCTACCACAGTAGAGGCAGCAGTTGGTCTGACGTCTCTGTTGACGCTCCTCCTTGGTTAACCCATGCCGCCCCACTTGCATGGGTTCAGAATCGGGAGAGAGGACCTCTCCACTAATCCATTGTGGAGGAGAATGATCGACGTGTTCTGGTCCACCACCCGACCCGACTGGGAACTGAGGAGCTGATCGGTTGGACGGAACCCATTGCTTCTCCCTCCTTCGCTCTCGGACTCGATTATCCACCCGAATAGACAAAGCTACCAAGCTGTCCAGGTCACTAGGCTCCGGATAGGAGATCAACTCATCCTTGAGCTGCTCCGACAGACCCTGGTAAAAGGCCGCTTGCAGAGACTCCTCGTTCCACCCACTCTCCACAGCCAACGTCTTGAACTCGATCACGAAGTCGGCCACGCTGCGAGTTCCTTGGCGAAGCGAAAACAGGCGCCTAGCTGCGTCCCTCCCTCGGACGGAATGGTCGAAGAGCTTCCTCATCTCGGCCGCGAACCCCTGGTATGAAGCCATGCAGGGATCCTGTCGTTCCCAAACGGCTGAAGCCCACTCCAGCGCTCGACCACGCAGCAACTCAATCACAAAGGCTATCCTAGCCTTGTCTGTGGCATAAGAGTAGGGCTGTAGATCGAACACTAGTCCACACTGCATAAGGAAGGAACGGCATCTTCCCAGCTCTCCCTCATACTTATCCGGCGTCGGAACCTTGGGCTCACGGATGGACCCAGCTTCAGAAGCGGCAGGCGAGATGGGTGAAACCGGTAGTGGATCCTCCACCGGACACTTGCGTTGGTTCTGGACCTCCGTCAGACCGGTAGAAAGGTTCCGAACTGACAACGCGATCTCCTGTAGTACCGTGCTATGATAGCCCAACATCTTCTCCTGCTGGGTAATAGCATGGCGAACAGAGTCCAGGTCCGCTGGGTTCATTACTGGCGGATCGTTCTGTCACGGTTAACTAAGCCAGAACCCAGAAGCAGACCAGGACACGGTACGTGAGACAAAGGTGAGTGTTTATTTATAGAGTCCGAGTGAAGCTGAATAATCCAGGGAACAGAGCGGGTGGCGTGGATGGGTTGTTGAAGGTGCAGTGGTTGGTCCGGTACTGGCTCGGCAGCCGCCGACCATCAGGCAGAGGTTGGGTGAAGGTTCCGGGTGAGAGACTGCAGACAGAACAAAACGGAGGTGAGTACACAGCAAATCAACAAGGTGCAAAACAACAAAACTAACGCTAGAACTCAAAGGCTGATACGCTGACAAACATACTGTTCATGGCTAACGATCCGGCAGGAACTGGATGTTGGCCCAGAGCCTAAGAAGGGTGATGATCAGGACCAGGTGTGCAGATTGCTGATGGGATGCAGGTGCGGAAAACCAGAGCGCTCCCCGGAGCGTTCCCGAACCCTCGGGAAACTGGAGAATACGAGCAGGAACACTAGTCACCAGACAGGACCCGACTCAGACAGCCGGGATCGTCACAACCAGGCCATCCTCCAAAAGTATTTGCCTCACTGTGTGTGCAGATGCACTCACACCTGCCTGCTGCCATTCCTGAGCAAGCTCTGCACTGGTGGTGCCCCGATCCCGCAGCTGAATCAACTTTAGGAGACAGTCCTGGCACTTTATTGGGCACCCTGAAGCCTTCTTCACAACAATTGAACCTCTCTCCTTGAAGTTCTTGATGATCCGATAAATGGTTGATTTAGGTGCAATCTTACTAGCAGCAATATCCTTGCCTGTGAAGCCCTTTTTGTGCAAAGCGATGATGATGGCACGTGTTTCCTTGCAGGTAACTATGGTTAACAGAGGAAGAACTATGATTTCAAGCACCACCCTCCTTTTAAAGCTTCCAGTCTGTTATTCTAACTCAATCAGCATGACAGAGTGATCTCCAGCCTTGTCCTCGTCAACACTCTCACCTGTGTTTTTACATTTTAGTCATTTAGCAGACGCTCTTATCCAGAGCGACTTACAGTTAGTGAGTGCATACATATTTCATACTGGCCCCCCGTGGGAAACGAACCCACAACCCTGGCGTTGCAAGCGCCATGCTCTACCAACTGAGCTACAGGGGACCACTGTGTTAATGAGAGAATCACTGACATGATGTCAGCTGGTCCTTTTGTGGCAGGGCTGAAATGCAGTGGAAATGTGTTTTTGGGATGAAGTTAATTTTCATGGCAAAGAGGGACTTTGCAATTAATTGCAATTCATCTGATCACTCTTCATAACATTCTGGAGTATATGCAAATTGCCATCATAAAAACTGAGGCAGCAGACTTTGTGAAAAGTAATATTTGTGTCATTCTCAAAACTTTTGACCACGACTGTAGACTGTGCAATATTTGCCCATTATTCCTTGCATAATTGTTCAAGCTCAGTCAAATTGCATGGTGACTGCTCATGGACTGCACACAAGTCATTCCACAGATTCTCGATAGGATTTAGGTCGGGGCTCTGACAAGGCCACTCAAGGACATTCACATTCTTGTCCTTCAGCCACTGTACGGTTGCTTTGGCGGTGTGCTTTGGGTCATTGTCATGTTGAAACGTGAACCATCTTCCCATTTTCAACTTCCTGGCAGAGGGCTGCAGGTTCTCCTTAAGAATCTGTCGGTATTTTGCACTGTCCATTTTCCCTTCTATCCTGACAAGTGTTGGTTTTGGTCTCATCTGACCACAGCACCTTTTGCCACTTGGCCTCGGAATCTACAATGTGCTTTTTGGCAAAGCTCAAACGAGACATGATGTGGCTTTTTTTGAGGAGTGTTTTTTTTCTTGCCACCCTCCCATACAGGACAGATTTGTGGAGCGCATGTGATATTGTGGTCACATGCACACATTTACCAGTCTTTGCCATAAAGGCCTGAAGCTCCTTCAAAGTCGCCATTGGCTTCTTGGTAGCCTCTCTGATCAGTCTCCTCCTTGCCCGGTCATCCAGTTTGGAGGGACGACCTGATCTATGCAGGGTCTGGGTGGTGCCATACGCCTTCCACTTCTTAATGGTGTTAACTGTGCTCCGAGGGATAGACAAATCCTTTGAAATCTTTTTATATCCATCCCGACTTGTGCCTTTCCACAACTTTATCTCGTAGATCCTTTGAAAGTACCTTTCCACCCATAGTGGATTCTTTGCTTTGAATTGCACTACTAAGCAGTGGAGCTCTATATGAACAACTGCTTTTATTCTGAAATAAATTAAAGTCACTACAATTGATCACAGATGGAAGCCAATTAGCTTGATTTGTGATCTGGAAGGTGGTTGGTTATACCTCAGCAAGATTGCAATTCTAAAGGGGGGGGGGGTGTTCACTTATCCAAATAGGGTATTTTACTGTTTTACTTGTAATATATTTTCAGATTTTTGTTTTTTCACTTTGATATTGTGGGTTACTGTGTATAAATACAGTATAATTTTATGTGTTTTAATTTCAGGCTGTAAGGCAACAAAAGGGGAACATTTTGAAAGGGGGTGGTGATTTTCTATACCCATTGCAAGTACTGTGGTATCGTATCGTAAGGTCACTGGCAATTCCCAGCAATACACAAGCTCTAGCTCCCGACATGGCAGACATGCTACACGCCAGTGGCCTTTCACCACTAAAGTGCTGGCTGTGTGTCCACAATAGTGCTTACACCTGTATTTGTACCTGTTGAAAATAACTGGTATAATCCACAGTTATTTAAAAAACATTCGGACATGGGGAAAAAGAGACGAATATAAAGCAAAAGGGAATAAAGCAATCACAATTCTATCATACAGTCCTTTATTTTTGTACTACATTGGAACGACAAAAAAAAAACTCATGCAGAACTGATGATTCTTCCTGCTCACTCTGCTCCAATTGCCTGAGGACACAGATGCACTTGTGGACAGGGGAGCTCTGATTACACAGACTAACCACACTTGGAACACGAGTGAAACAAAGACAACGAGTTACCAAGATCAACATGGGGAACGGATGGTGCGAACTAGTGTGTGTCTCATTGGAGAGAGAGAGAGAGAGAGAGAGAGAGAGAGAGAGAGAGAGAGAGAGAGAGAGAGAGAGAGAGAGAGAGAGAGAAGTCAGAAGGGACCTTGGGTTAACTCTCACAGACAAGAGGAGAAAACAGACATGAGCGAAGGTGGAGAAGGGGCTGGAGCACACTCTGCTAGCTGGAGAACTACACTATTACAGTGTGCTAGCTAGCTAGGCATTAGGGTTAGCAGTGTGGTTAAGGTTAGGGTTGTGGTTAAGGTTAGGTTTAAAATCTGATTTTATGACTTTGTGGCGGTGCCAGTTAGTGACCACTCTGCAGAGCTGCCTCCCGGCCAAGACTCATGACAATAAATGCCAACCTGTGAAGGAACAAGGGAAGGAAGCAGTTATTTTAAGAAGCACTTTTTTTCCTACATGGCACAGGAGGAGGGCCTTGTTTTTGAAAGGATTTGGGCTTTTGACCATACCGTGGGATCTTTACCATATTAAGCACTAAAATGAAAACGGAATAACAACCGTGTTGAGAGGCATTATGAACAGGACCACTGAGTAGTTACTGGAGGCAGAGAGTTTTGCACAACCTACTGCAACTCCATCACACGTTTGAAGTTTATTTGTGACTGGTCACTCGCAATAAGGGTCTGTTGGCCACTTAAGTGTTTGCTGGGCATTTGACAAACAATCAGACATTCAACCACTATGACATTAGGTTTGGTAATGAATTTTTAACAAAAGTCAAAACTGAGAGGCAGACAGACAAGCTTCGACTAGGCCAGAGGGGTATCCGACGAAGCAGGTTTGAGGAGTTAGCTACAGTTGAAGTCGGAAGTTTACATACACTTACAGTGAGGGAAAAAAGTATTTGAGCTGATTTTGTACGTTTGCCCACTGACCAAAAAATGACCAGTCTATAATTTTAATGGTAAGTTTATTTAAACAGTGAGAGACAACAAAAAAATCCAGAAAAACGCATGTCAGACATGTTATGAATTGATTTGCATTTTAATGAGGGAAATAAGTATTTGACCCCTCTGCAAAACATGACTTAGTACTTGGTGGCAAAACCCTTGTTGGCAATCACAGAGGTCAGACGTTTCTTGTAGTTGGCCACCAGGTTTGCACACAACTCAGGAGGGATTTTGTCCCACTCCTCTTTGCAGATCTTCTCCAAGTCATTAAGGTTTCAAGGCTGACGTTTGGCTACTCGAACCTTCAGCTCCCTCCACAGATTTTCTATGGGATTAAGGTCTGGAGACTGGCTAGGCCACTCCAGGACCTTAATGTGCCTCTTCTTGAGCCACTCCTTTGTTGCCTTGGCCGTGTGTTTTGGGTCATTGTCATGCTGGAATACCCATGCACAACCCATTGTCAATGCCCTGGCTAAGGGAAGGAGGTTCTCGCCCAATATTTGACGGTACATGGCCCCGTCCATCGTCACTTTGATGCGGTGAAGTTGTCCTGTCCCCTTAGCAGAAAAACACCCCCAAAGCATAATGTTTCCACCTTCATGTTTGACGGTGGGGATAGTGTCCTTGGGGTCATAGGTAGCATTCCTCCTCCGCCAAACACGGTGAGTTGAGTTGAAGCCAAAGAGCTCGATTTTGGTCTCATCTGACCACAACACTTTCACCCAGTTCTCCTCTGAATCATTCAGATGTTCATTTGCAAACTTCAGACGGGCCTGTATATGTGCTTTCTTGAGCAGGGGGACCTTGCGGGCGCTGCAGGATTTCAGTCCTTCACGGCGTAGTGTGTTACAAATTGTTTTCTTGGTGACTATGGTCCCAGCTGCCTTGATATCATTGACAAGATCCTCCTGTGTAGTTCTGGGCTGATTTCTCACCGTTCTCATGATCATTGCAACTCCACAAGGTGAGATCTTGCATGGAGCCCCAGGCCGAGGGAGATTGACAGTTATTTTGTGTTTCTTCCATTTGCGAATTATCGCACCAACTGTTGTCCCCTTCTCACCAAGCTGCTTGGCGATGGTCTTGTAGCCCATTCTAGCCTTGTGTAGGTCTACAATCTTGTCCCTGACATCCTTGGAGAGCTCTTTGGTCTTGGCCATGGTGGAGAGTTTGGAATCTGATTGATTGATCGCTTCTGTGGACAGGTGTCTTTTATACAGGTAACAAACTGAGATTAGGAGCACTCCCTTTAAGAGTGTGCTCCTAATCTCAGCTCGTTACCTGTATAAAAGACACCTGGGAGCCAGAAATCTTTCTGATTGAGAGGGGGTCAAATACTTATTTCCCTCATTAAAATGCAAATCAATTTATAACATTTTTGACATGCGTTTTTCTGGATTTTGTTGTTGTTATTCTGTCTCTCACTGTTCAAATAAACCTACCATTAAAATTATAGACTGATCATTTCTTTGTCAGTGGGCAAACGTACATCATTTGATATCATTTGAGTCAATTGGAGGTGTACCTGTGGATGTATTTCAATGCCTACATTCAAACTCAGTGTCTCTTTGCTTGACATCATGGGAAAATCAAAATATTTTTTTTTAGACCTCCACAAGTCTGGTTCATCCTTGGGAGCAATTTCCAAACGCCTGAAGGTACCACCTTCATCTGTACAAACAATAGTACCCAAGTATAAACACCATGGGACCACACAGCCGTCATACCGCTCAGGAAGGAGACACGTTCTGTCTCCGAGAGATGAACGTACTTTGGTGCGAAAAGTAAAAATCAATCCCAGAACAACAGCAAAGGACCTTGTGAAGATGCTGGAGGAAACAGGTACAAAAGTATCTATATCCACAGTAAAACGAGTCCTACAATGAGGGAAAAAAGTATTTGATCCCCTGCTGATTTTGTACGTTTGCCCACTGACAAAGAAATGATCAGTCTATAATTTTAATGATAGGTTTATTTGAACAGTGAGAGACAGAATAACAACAAAAAAATCCAGAAAAACGCATGTCAAATGTTATAAATTTATTTGCATTTTAATGAGGGAAATAAGTATTTGACCCCCTCTCAATCAGGATTTTTTCTGGCTCCCAGGTGTCATTTATACAGGTAACGAGCTGAGATTAGGAGCACACTCTTAAAGGGAGTACTCCTAATCTCAGTTTGTTACCTGTATAAAAGACACCTGTCCACAGAAGCAATCAATCAATCAGATTCCAAACTCTCCACCATGGCCAAGACCAAAGAGCTCTCCAAGGATGTCAGGGACAAGATTGTAGACCTACACAAGGCTGGAATGGGCTACAAGATCATCGCCAAGCAGCTTGGTGAGAAGGTGACAACAGTTGGTGCGATTATTTGCAAATGAAAGAAACACAAAAGAACTGTCAATCTCCCTCGGCCTGGGGCTCCATGCAAGATCTCACCTTGTGGAGTTGCAATGATCATGAGAACGGTGAGGAATCAGCCCAGAACTACACGGAGGATCTTGTCAATGATCTCAAGGCAGCTGGGACCATAGTCACCAAGAAAACAATTGGTAACACACTACGCCGTGAAGGACTGAAATCCTGCAGTGCCCGCAAGGTCCCCCTGCTCAAGAAAGCACATATACAGGCCCGTCTGAAGTTTGCCAATGAACATCTAAATGATTTAGAGGAGAACTGGGTGAAAGTGTTGTGGTCAGATGAGACCAAAATCGAGATCTTTGGCATCAACTCAACTCGCCGTGTTTGGCGGAGGAGGAATGCTGCCTATGACCACAAGAACACCATCCCCACCGTCAAACATGGAGGTGGAAACATTATGCTTTGGGGGTGTTTTTCTGCTAAGGGGACAGGACAACTTCACAGCATCAAAGGGACGATGGACGGGGCCATGTACCGTCAAATCTTGGGTGAGAACCTCCTTCCCTCAGCCAGGGCATTGAAAATGGGTCGTGAATGGGTATTCCAGCATGACAATGACCCAAAACACACGGCCAAGGCAACAAAGGAGTGGCTCAAGAAGAAGCACATTAAGGTCCTGGAGTGGCCTAGCCAGTCTCCAGACCTTAATCCCATAGAAAATCTGTGGAGGGAGCTGAAGGTTAGAGTTGTCAAACGTCAGCCTCGAAACCTTAATGACTTGGAGAAGATCTGCAAAGAGGAGTGGGACAAAATACCTCCTGAGATGTGTGCAAACCTGGTGGCCAACTACAAGAAACGTCTGACCTCTGTGATTGCCAACAAGGGTTTTGCCACCAAGTACTAAGTCATGTTTTTCAGAGGGGTCAAATACTTATTTCCCTCATTAAAATGCAAATCAATTCATAACATTTTTGACATGCGTTTTTCTGGATTTTTTTATTGTTATTCTGTCTCTCACTGTTCAAATAAACCTACCATTAAAATTATAGACTGCCCCATGTCTTTGTCAGTGGGCAAATGTACAAAATCAGAAGGGGATCAAATACTTTTTTCCCTCACTGTATATCGACATAACCTGAAAGGCCGCTCAACAAGGAAGAAGCCACTGCTCCAAAACCGCCATAAAAAAGCCAGACTACGGTTTGCAACTGCACATGGGGACAAAGATCATACTTTTTGGAGAAATGTCCTCTGTTCTGATGAAACAAAAATAGAACTGTTTGGCCATTATGACCATCGTTATGTTTGGAGGAAAAAGGGGAAGACTTGCAAGCCGACGAACACCATCCCAACCGTGAAGGATTTGCTGCAGGAGGGACTGGTGTACTTTACAAAATAGATGGCATCATGAGGAAGGAAAATTATGTGGATATATTGAAGCAACATTTCAAGACATCAGTCAGGAAGTTAAAGCTTGGTCGCAAATGGGTCTTCCAAATGAACAATGACCCCAAGCATACTTCCAAAGTTGTGGCAAAATGGCTTAAGGACAACAAAGTCAAGTTATTGGAGTGGCCATCACAAAGCCCTGACCTCAATCCTGTAGAAAATGTGTGGGCAGAACTGAAAAAGCGTGTGCGAGCAAGGAGGCCTACAAACCTGACTCAGTTACACCAGCTCTGTCAGGAGGAATGGGCCAAAATTCACCAAACTTATTGTGGGAAGTTTGTGGAAGGCTACCCAAAACATTTGACCCGTTAAATAATTTAAAGGCAATGCTACCAAATATTAATTGAGTGTATGTAAACTTCTGACCAACTGGGAATGTGATGAAATAAATCAAATCTGAAATAAATCATTCTCTCTACTATTATTCTGACATTTCACATTCTTAAAATAAAGTGGTGATCCTAACTGACCTAAAACGGGGAATTGTTACTAGGATTAAATGTCAGGAATTGTGAAAAACTAAGTTTAAATGTATTTGGCTAAAGGTGTATGTAAACTTCCGACTTCAACTGTAGGTAACTATGGTCAACTCCGAGTTCAACTAGGGATAACCGGTCATACAAAAGTGGCTCACCTTTTAGCCAAGTCAATTTCTATGGCAACGAATCCTTCAGAACTAACCTGCTCAGGGGCAGGCTAACTCACGAGTTGAGGACCAATGAAATCAGATTCCCTCCCTCCTGCAAAGATTGCATCATCATCCCCTTCATTTGAGGGACACTACTGATAATAATATTTTATTAAATCAACGTTGTTTTTTTATATTTGTTATATTAATATAAAAATACCTATCACATTACACATTAAGTAATGAAAGGATGAATTTGAAAGTTCACGCACAGTAAAACTTTTGTATGACTATTTTTATCGATAGGAATGGGGAAAAAGGCGCTTGTGCATCAATAAGCACACCAAAGCACACCAAAGACGGCATTAATGATAAGTAATAAAATAAAGACAGCACTTCTAAAACCCTATTTCACACCATAGCCTGCTGAATTTGCAAGATAATTTTCTTTCATTTTGATTTTGACACAATTTGTGGCACCGACTAGCAACGTGTGACATGCACGCGCAGTTACAAACCAGCTAGAGTTAGCGGCAGGTGTACGAGCAATATCCACCATTGTAGTACGGATGAAGCCGGAGCTGGAATGTGAAGCTAACTGAAGCTGGTTAGTTTTAGAAAACCCTGAGTAGATCTAGCTTGCTTTGTAGGATACCCCTCAGTGCTCTCACTCAATAGAAAGCTCCTACCTCTGATGCTGAAGACCCAACATTCAGAAACCAGGTTACCCAAAATCATTTTTTCCCCCTCTGATGAATCACACGAGAGAAAAATGTTAAAAGATATATGGCCTGGTCCGGTGTATCATTAAAGTATATGGAGCATTACCCATACTGCACATGGCCCGCGGCAGATTTTTATTGCACGTTTACAACTCGGTGGTGGAATAACAGCAGCGTCTTTGCTGAGGTGGAGAGCCTGTGAGCCAGGGAGTTAGGAGGCCGAGTGGTGCACTGGGGACTGGTGTGTGTCCCAAATGGCACCCTATTCCCTATATAGTGCACTTATTTTGACCAGAACCATAGGGCTCTGGTCAAAAGTAGTGAACTATATAGGGAATAGGTATGGCTCTGGTCAAAAGTAGTGCACTCTATAGGGATTAGGGTGCTATTTGGGACACGTACTGGGACTACACTACAGGGCCAAGGTGTAGGGATGTGTCACATAGGGGCCAGAGGAGGAGAATAAACAGGATCTACTCTATACTCTCTCTTCTGTCTCGCCTGGTTGAGCCCAGAGCAACACGTGGAGCACAGGGCATGGATTGTTCTCCGAGGATGTTCCTTGCACTTTCCTCAGCCAGCTAAGTGATGGATAGGACAGAAACAGTGGATGCAGTGTAGTAAGGAGCATGGTTGAAATGGCTGTGGCCTTCACGATAGTCACCCATCTTACTGTAGATACTGTAAGGAGTCATAACCTCCCAGGTCATAGGTTCCCAAAAAATGTGTGTTTCTCAGAAATCTACCATGGCTGATATATCTTAACAAAAAACAATAATGGGGGGGGATCAGTTTCCAGGGGAGGCTTTAACATGACACCGGGGCGAGCGTGAAAAATCTCTGAACTGGGAGCAACAGAGACCCTCTCTAATGTGACCACTTCAAGAGGCCAAAGCCGTGCTAAGCTGTGGTCAATGCCGATTGCCTGGGTGATGGGGTTCCCCGTCCTCCCGCTCTCCCACCCCCGCTCCCTGAGAAAAGCACCCCACCCCCAACCCAGCCCGCCAGCCCGCCAGCCCCAGCTCCATGTGTTTTCCTCATTACGCTCCTTTTGCCATTAGAACCACCGTGGCGCTCATTTAACAGTTATAACGCTGGCCGTCGTGCTCGGATCACACCTCTGAGGCTGTAAAGGGGGGGAGGGGTAGGGGGGGTGGCGAGCCGGGAGACATGCGCGGGGGCTCACCGAACACGCACGCTTTGTTCTCTGGGGGCTCCAGTTACCCCCCCGGCCCCGGGTGTCATTCAATACCGCAACTGTAAATTTTACATTAAGGGTGTGATATCACAGATGCACATGTCACAGCGGTGTCATAAAGTGAATTTACTCAGTCGGACTAAACACAGTCTTAACTCTTTAAGTCCCAAGAGAGAGGGAAATTAAAGCTATTCATTTTAAAGCAACCCCCAAAAAGTGTGATACGTTGACATGTTTAGGAACATACCTGGCCCAATTTACTTTATTAACAACAATAGCCTGTGTAATTATATTTTGCACCTATTCTCTATTATGAAATAATTAATATTTGGACTTAGCCTACAGCTTGTTAAATGCTTAATAGTCTGTGAATGTGAATAATAACTAAGGGCAAAAACTAAAAGATTGAGAATGACCTTTATAGTTGAAACCAATACCACGGTAGTGGTGTAGTGCATTCACAACATGCTGTTCAAGGGTATAGAGTCTATAAAAATAAAACAAAGCAACCGTGCGTCTAGGAAAGATTTCAACATTTCGGAGATCTTGCCGTCTAGGGTAGACGTACAGTAGTCCTATCTCACAACCAGTATTGGGTGTGTACTTTCAGAGACAACAACGGCACAAAGAAGTATTCAAATGAACCCTCCAATGAGATTTCCATACTGCATGGGATGGCTCAATGGTTTCCACCAGCAGTGGGAGCTGCACATTCTCACCAGACCAATGACAACCAATGTCAGTTCCAATGATCTACTTTTAGTATAGGTGACATCTTTGTTTAAAATAGATTGCAGTGAGAGCCTAGGTCTAAAACTGGTTGAAAAAGTAGGATGTGATTCTAAGAGGTTGCAAGGCAAGCAGATATCTTTTGACTGGATGGGTGAGGTATACAAACTCAAGTTAAGAGTTAATCAAAGTGGTGAGTTTATCAGTGCGTTGCTTATGCCATGAGAGGACACAGAACTCCCAAAGGCTCTGAAACATCAGACATCCACAGGGTCCAGTTCCCTCCACAGTCACTTAGCTGAGCCAAGTCCACCTGTTGTACCCTCTAAGACCATCCAGTCCAAAAATATAAAAGGAAATATTCAGACAAGCAGAAAGACAACTTGGCACAGCAACCGTGTCCTTTAAGGAGGGCCAAGACTGACTGTACAGTCACGCCTTTGGCAGAGAATGGATTTCCACTTTGTTTATGTTAAAGTACCAAATGAACACGGTGGCTATAAACAGTGGCAACAGAGGAGCATGGCTTTTAACAGACTCAGTGAAGGAGGCGGTGTGCGGTCAACAGCCTACACAAAACGCGTTAAATGGAAAACAACAGAAACATTGACTGTGACATTGTTCGGAACAACAGTGAATTGCACCGGTTTCCGAGATGAAGGAAGTCGTGTTAATCCGATACCGGGTGCTCTACCCGCTCTGCAAATGCAAAAAGGCTGAGTTATGACAAATTCATGCATTTCCTTCCCCCTCGCCAGTTAATTTGGCAATGGCTCAATAAATTCTAGCGGTGCCACAGCTCCCTGTAAGAGTATTCCTTTGTTTTGGAGCGAGGGAGCCAGCATTAAGACTGGTGGCTTGTAAACTGAGCTGATAAGTTTAATTGATCCCCCCCAAAAAATTATGTGGCGTAGTGAATTGGGGCAGACAGTGTGGATTTATCTCACAGCCTCCATAAGAACATAATATTGTGGAAATTTTACAGCGCGGGGGGAAACTTTAATTGTGGCCACAAAAATGATTTACCTTGTGTTGACTTAAATTACAGCTCTGCGCCAAAGCCCAGTTTTAATTCCACTCTGAAGAGATGTTGGTTAGAGAGGCACAGGACGAAGTTAAGAGAAAAGTAAATATCTACTTTCAGAGAAAGTATTTTAAAATAAATTCAAAAACTATGAGAGCCATTATTGTGGTTCTGTTCCCCAGTATAATGTTTATTTAACTCTACAAAATATTATAAAAATATTCTACAACATATTATTTATTATTGGTTGTTCAAGCCATTGTCAGAGCTCTTGCACAAAAAAGTGACAAGTCTTTTCTGTATGGAGCTCTAAGAAAAC
Organism: Coregonus clupeaformis; assembly: GCF_020615455.1. NCBI lineage: Eukaryota > Metazoa > Chordata > Actinopteri > Salmoniformes > Salmonidae > Coregonus > Coregonus clupeaformis. Next base: position 35,895,945 of record NC_059215.1, on the reverse strand, counting down.
ACTGTCAAGCGGTCCAGCAATGTGTTACAGAGTTCAACATAAAGCCAAGATAACTCTGGGCCACAGGGCAAAGGATTCAGCACAATCCTACAGGATGTGTAGGGTCCAAGTCAAACAACTGCTCAGATATTTACCAATATCTCATGGTCACCAAGACAGACAGTTCGATAAGACACACCCACTGAGTGATAGATTTTTTCATGTACTGCTAATATTCTATTTTAATACGTATTATAGTGTATTTTGTTAAGATTGTATATAACTCAGTATAAAGTTAATAGCTTGTAACAAATTCCATGGATTTAATTTTAAGAAACAAACAGGTTACTACCAGGTTGATACCAGTCAGGCCCTGTCTAGCCGTCCCCAGGCTTTTACGCACAGCGCATATAATCCTGGAACAGGAAACCGTTCAAAGTTGGCCTTAGCGGGAGTGACCATAGAATTCTATGCGAGTGACCTTACCGAGTAAAGTATTTGTCATTTAATTTTAGCGAATCACAAGACACGTACTGGGGAGGGTTAGGGGGAAGGTGTTGTGTGAGATTATTTGTTGGTAGATTAAACCGATTAAGCCAATGCCTATGCGTCGGGAGTTTCTCGCAATCTTTCTGTATTGGCTAATGAAGGCCAAGTTTGACACGTTGGTCTACCAGACTTCGTGCATTTCGGCGGAAGTGTCTGGGAACGAGATTAGGCCCTGTCAATACCACCTAGGTTCTTATTTGTATTCTTCAAAAACCATGATGAAATCATTTTTTCGTTAAATTGTGCACCTTTGAAACATATTTTAAAAAGTTCACCACAGTGGTCCTAACTATAAGTAACTATAACTGCTTTAGTAAACCTCTGAGGGAAACAAACGTCAGAAAAAATCCTTCATGATTCCAGTAAGACATACTGGAGAAAGAGGGAGTCAAGAAAAATGTACTATAAAAACGGGACTCCTCACCAAAAACAGCCACATTACACAAAGGATAACCTGCTGTAGTCATTCCAGACAAGCCAAGCCAGGGAAACAGAGGACTAGTTAAACGCTGCCCATCCAAGACCACACCTAAGCCTGGTTATCCATCTGGCTGTCCTGGAGAATTTACAGCACAGGCCAAAACGCCATAATTTAGTACTTTTACTGGTCCTCAGTCGAGGGGATCGTTCACTGGTGTTTTTGTTAGGCTAGACCACCTGCGAGGGTCTCCCATCAACACAACTCAAACTCCGGAGGGACAGGCGTCATCAGTCCCTATTAGATTCCATTGCCCTGACACTAGATTAAGTGGTTAAGCTGCCCCTCAAAAGCAAGCTCAAAAGCGATAATATAAATTACATTTGTAAAGCGCTTTTCATTATACAGAATAATCTCAAAGTGCATAAAATTAAAACCAAATCGCTATGGCCAACTAACATTAAAAAGGACAATTGCATAGACCTCTATAAGAATACACTGATTCAAGTTTCCTGAGTAACAGGAAGAGAAGTACTAAACCTTCCTTTTAGCGATTAGGTTTCACTTGATTGATCTGCTTGCACTCACACAAAAAGGTGATTTAGATAGATGCCTCTAAATTGTATATTTGTAGTTTCCCATGCAAACACATTAGAAAACATGGGTGTGACACAGTTAATGCTGTACCAGAGAATATAATGTTACCAGACTGTAGATTGTGTTTCGCAGGTCAGCAAACCAGCAGATCCTCTCAACAACAAAACTCACTGAAAGTAACAATATGACCAACACTCTGCCCATTTCAGATGAACAACGGCCAAAGCAAGATCAATTGCTGGATCTTTCAATTGCAAGTTCTCTATTGATTTGGCTGTTTTTTCCAATCAAATGTCCAAGTTCATAAAACACCTTTCAGTCTTAAGGGGAAAAAAGAGAACAAATAGAGATGAAAGGGAAGGGGGATCAGTGGAGTGTGTCAGACACTGGCTTTCCACCAGACTCTGCTGCATTTTTATCCTCTTAATCAGTTAAAGCAAGATGCAAAGAGGCCCAACCGAGTGGATCGGGGGAAACCGCAGTACTACTGATAGATCAACTATTGGGCCCAATGACACAGGTCCCTGGGCTATTGTCACCAGAGGGTCACGGTGGCAGTGGCTTTGAAGTCCTCTCATTATTGGCTCCTGTTTAAACATCCGTGAGTTTCTTTGACACTCCAATGAACCTTACCAGTCAGCCAGCAGTTAAATGTACAACCAAGCAAGTCACCGGGAGGCAAAATGAAAAAAAGAAAAAAAAAAGATGAGAAGGAGACGTTTATGCAAATCACATGGGGCTGAGAGAGGCTAGAGACTTGGTGGATACGGAACCGCTGAGGCCTTTTGTCGAACGCATGCAGCTTTGTGTTTGGTCTTGTTGCTAAGCATTTCTCTGCGAGGGAGGCAGCCAGGGCATCTGACGGAAAGATGTTTGGCCCGTTACCCTTTGGATACTTGTCAATTAGCCAAGCAGATTTTATCAGACGCCACAGGTGAACTGCTCCAACGTGTGCACCCTGTGACCTCCCCTTCACAGTGTGAGGGTAATTCTGCATAATGAGGATGGGGGAGGGGTACGAATCTTAGCACCCTGGCCAAATGGGACCCTGTCAGCTCCACCTGAGGAACACCTTCCCTTCCTCATTCAAATTACAAACACATGTTGCCCCGAAGGTGGAGGGAGGACCTCCAAAATACACATGCATCCTCTTTCTTGCTCTCTCGGATTCACTGGTTAGTCAAGACCAGAGGCTGGTAGTATGTGACCAATAACAGAAAGAACACACTGCAATAAAACTCTTTATAGTGAGTCAGAGTAGCATGTTGTCTCTCGTGGGGAGTTATACATTCACTGGTACCTCAGACAAAGTAGCCTAGCTACTGTACAAAAAGATTCCTGCACAATAGAGACTAGTACAATCACTAGGTGAAACAGGATATAAACCTGGTGCTGGAACAATAGTGTTCCACGTGACGACAGGAGAAGAATCACAGAGAAAGCCAGGCAGACCGGAGGAATGTGTGGTGAACGAAAGCCACCACCCTGTATTAGCCAGCACATAAATGTCGTACTGCCTTTGGTCTCTTCCGTTGGCATCGAATAATTGGAGGGATGGTTTAACAAACATGGCATATTAGTGTTTTCTTTGCAATTATAAACTAAACTAATTACAAACTTTCAAAAGAACTAAAGACAGTTTAAAACTGGCCTTGGTTTGTTTCATGCTGTTCTTGACCTGTTCTTGGAGTGCTGAGCTTATTTTTAGCCCTTTCCAGACAGAGTAAATCATGGCAGCCAAATAGGAGGTCTGCTTTCTCCTTTGGTCAGCACTGAACATCCTGAAACACAGCTTGGCTAGGATGGCTCTTTCTTACACACACACACTGCCTTTTTTAATTAAATTACTGGACATAGGAGGAGGAGTGCTTGATTGTGGTGGTTTGTGGAAAAAAAAATAGTTGTGCAAAAATATTTGCTTGCTGGCTGCTGATGTATTGCAAATCACTCTGGTGGAATGCAGTGCATTTGATGTCAAGTTAATAAAATGTCAAGCTAAAAACAGTAAAAACAAAAAGTCACCAAAATGGGTCAGCCTATCACTTTGATCACATCCACTGGGGTACGTTCATTCTGTGCCGACTAGACCATTGTATCCCGACCCCTCTGACTCTTGACTCCCCACAGCAGGCTCCTCCAGACAGCTCTTATTGACTGGCTCCCCCTAGTGTTGGGGCCTCAAACTCCACTCCTGGCCGGCTGTGCTGAGTGAACCTTGGTGTTCTACAGAAGTAGAATAATAATTATATTTAACTTTATGCATTGAATTAATGCATTGAATTTAAGTAACTTACAAAAAAATACAAATAAAATCAGTCACAGGGAGACTTCGGGTTGTGCTTTGAGAAGGCTGGCCTATACCAAAACAGCGTAGTCTCACAAGTCAGAGAATTGTTTCAGAAATATTAAAACAGGCATGGAGGTTACTCGCTGAGCTAGACAACACTGTCCTACAAAGCCACTGACCCCTCTCCGTTTCACTGATCATAGAGGAGAGGGCTTGTCCTCAATACCACTGCCCTGGGTCACAATTTGGCTAACTGTCCAGACACTAAAACAAGGTCCAGTGACTTTAGTGCTATTCTCCAGGCAGTGTGAAGGGTTTGACCTCCCTAAAGGTTCCTCACTGACAGTGCTGCTGAATACTTATCATGTATGTTAAATCTTGGTTACGCTTCGCTGGGACAGAACAAAACAGAGCACCTGCATTTTAAGCTAAGGTCACCATGAGTTGGATGGAAAAGAAATCAAACTGAGAATAACAAAAATAATGAGGTTGGTCTTCAGATTTTTGAGAAACTATTGTTTTGAGGGACATTTTATAGGACAGCATAACTTGTGTGGTACAATCCTTTTGGAGGTAAAGTGGGTTTGTCTTAGCACTCTATATTTAAAACCATGCAGCACATGAATATCTAATCGATGCCATTTCACATAAGACTTCAGCTACCTGTGAGAGCAAAGGAAACATAGTGTTTCGAGGTTTTAGAAAACCTCGCCGCAATTTTTTTTTATCTTAGTGAGCAAACCTGTCATATTTCCTTTTGTCCAGAAACCCATGTATTAATAGATCCCACTAACATATTCAACATAGCGCCTCCATTAAAACATGTTGTTTGGTTGTTTGTTTGTCCCTCTTAGTGCCTTGGTTGTCACAGCCTAATATACATCCCCACATATTCACGTGATTTAGTATTCACAATGAGAAACCCATTGTAAAACATGCGCATCTAATATATTATTTAACCATATTCCCCAGTAATAAAACACATTTTGATCCTCTTTTGTGTTTTCCAGTCTTGTATTTCCATTATTTTCTCTTGAATCATTAACCACTGTTTTGTATGGGACACACTTTCTCCCACTCTCTGCTTAAAGATTGAAATGGCCACCTCGTCAGGATATGCCACCCGTGCTGCTTTGACAGACCTGACAACGGAAGTGTGTGTGGGGGGAGTGGTGTTTTGCCTAAAATCTTAAAATCTGCAGAAAATTCACTTTCTTTCTGGCTACATCCCATCGCAGCGGCACAGTGCTTCGACTGCAGTTTGAGCAATGGCAGTGCTGAGTGTGGATTTGACATTCTCTCGGTAGGTTGATAATAGGGGGCGCGCGCACACACAGACATAAGAGCAAACACACACACACACACACACACACACACCATTCAAACACCATCCAGTATTAAACAGTGTAAGTCTAAAGCAAAACACATATATCCTTAAACATGCACAATAACAGAAGCAAAACCCCACAGACCGGTTGTTTTTCAAATCAAGGTGAATTGCATAACAAAGCCTTAATCAGTTCCATATGAAACCATATTATATTTCTATTTCATACGAAGTGCTATAAAACTGCCACGCTGTGACAAAAACAGGCAAAGATATATTCGCCATATTGACTGTTATGTTGTGGTGAGATCTCAGACTTCATTGCGCAGTAATTGCAGGAGTTACCCCATGGTCATTCAATGCAAGTGAACACACGTTTGCGATGTGTCAGTTTTGTCCAGAGTGCAAGTAACAATTGCTGTGTGGAAGTTACCCCGTGCCACAGTTTGGCTGCACCACTCCACCTTGATGCAGTTGGTTTGCCCCAGTTCCTCAAGTGTTTTTGGTGGTGTATTTAAATACAGAGTGGCTGTGGTGGTGTGTTGGAGTCGAGCCCTCGTGGGTTGATATGCCCGGCGATGCCAACAATGGCTAACGTGTTGCCCCCTGAGGAGTCGTCCGGATGATTAACATGCTAACACAACGAGGAGCAAAGTTGTAACGGGCTACAGGAAACAGCCTGGTAGTGATACTACATGGTATATATAGCAGTGTGAGTCCAATTCAACAGGCTTCTATCTGGGTCGGCACATGCTTTGGGACGAGGGGGATTTTTGCTGTGCAGTAATCTTGCGTCGCTGTTTGACACTGTATCGTAGACTACTTACCTTGGTCCGAGCAGGCAGCTTACTCGTCGCACCGTTTCATTTGAGTTGTACTACAATCAATAATATTATATTGTTAGATGATTTGTTATATGATATAACAATATTGTAGCAAACGGTGACAGTGCACAGCCCTTGCGGGTCTCAAACCTGGGTCTCCCAGCCCGTAGGCAAACTCACTAACCAGTCTCTTGCATTTGTCAACCACGAACGGCCTCTCTTACTGTACGTCTTTCCTCAATGACAAAGAAACACCTGCGAATCCCCATGTATGACAGCGCTAGATCACAAGGCCAGACTTCAAGTTCATTTGGCAGTCATTGAGCCGGGGAGGGCAGTGGTGGCGGGACAGAGATATTAAAACTAATCTGGTTGTCATCTCTGGGCGTGCTCTCAGGATGTTATGCACTGGCTATGACAAAGCGGCTGCGGCAGCGCCAGGCCTAATTGCCTGGCACCTCGGTAAGGAATGTCTGTGTGGTGTCAGAGCCGGGAGGGTGGTGAGGAGAGAGGGGGGAGTCCCCCCACCCCCTTAATTATATTCATTATGAGAGCGTGGCTCATTACGAGATGAGACGAGGGGACAGGAGGGTAATGAACAGCACCCGACCCATGTCCTCCCAAGGCTGACAGCCAGGGATGAGAGAGGTCGTCTCAGGTCTCCTTGAAACAGCCGCAGAGAGAGAATGACACAGACAGAATGAGAGAAAGCGAGAGAGGAGTACGTGTGTGTGTGTGTGTGTGTGTGTGTGACAAAAAGAAAGAGAAATTGTGTGAGGGAAGAAAAAAATGTATACAGGAAAGAAAGAGATGGGGCGAAAAAGAGGGTGTATCTAATAATGGAGGGGGTGGGGCGATGAAGGGGAGATCATTTAGAGGGAGATATCAATCATAAAAAGGGGAACAACAACAACCCGAGTCGCGGTGAAATGGAAGATATAGATCAATAACTGCTTTATAGGGATGGAAGGGGGATCATTTGCCTGACAGCAGAGGCAGACAAACGAGCAGCAGCATCTCTCTGAGCTGCAGATGAGATGGCAGTCTGCTCTGGTGGCTGGCGTTCATTCATCCGAGGGTCGGGGAGGCTGCAACTCCAGGCCTCCTCCATTCCTCTTGGCAGAAAGCAAAATAAAAGTCACCAGCAAACGATGGCGCGGCGGCGCGCTGTGATAGCAGCCATCCGTTAAGGGCAAATTGGACTGTCACCCTCAGTGTCATTTCCCTGCCGGGCGGGTGACAGAGAGAGGGGTATTCACAGGGTGATCACACGCAGCAGCAGGGAATGTTCCACAGAATTAACTCCTAACGTGGGGGGGAGGAAGACATTACAGATGCCAGAGAGGTGGAGGGATGGGGGGACAAACAGAAAAGGCAGTTTCATGCCTTACCATAAAGAGATCTGCCATGTCAATGTGTGTCGTGTGGTTTAAAAACACCTCCTGTTTTGTCAGGAGGATATTTGTCATGACATTTGGCTCATGGTCACACCATTTTAGCATAGCTTAAATTGTTATGTATGCGTTTACAGAAACATGAGGTTGCGGTTCTGGCGTTGATTGTCTTGAAACAAGAGAACCATCGTCAGATAAGTCCATGATGCCAAGTCTTTTTGCAACCATAAAACCCACAATCAGTAATTCATTTGTCAAAGGCAACCGTAATGAATAATGACATTGTGTACACACAACAAATTGTGATCTAAGGAGTGGAGACGTGCTCTCACACAAACAAAATCACATCTAGGAGACTGACATGCACACGCACACACAATGAATACAAACCTGGAATGGATTACTCTAAGTATGATGTTTTATGATGTTAACTGTAAGGAGTTAAAATGCTTTGTGTGTGTCACATGCTTGCATGTGTTTGGGTTTACAGGCACACACCCGTACCTCCCCCCCCACACACACACACACACACACCACTCTCTATTCACTCACTTAAATATTTATAAAGATTGCTATTATTGTATTAACTATTTATTGATTTATAATTTAAAAGATTTATACTGGTCCATTAGAAATGTTCGTGAAACGACTTTCCCCTGGAAGAGATGTCAGGGGCCATTTATTGTATGTGAATGTCAAATCTAGCCTGGCTCTGCCCCTCGGCATTGAGAGAGAGAGACCGCTATACCGGACGACCTCCTTCAGAATTCATTTCATACCGGTTGGAGGCTGCTGAGCCAAGCGTGGTTAGTTCCCGCTGGAGGGGGTCATGCTCAGTCGGACCAAACTGTCCCACAAGAATGAGAATGGATTGCCCCGGTTCCATTTATTCATTTACATCTCCAATAAAAATGTTTTGCTCCTGCTTCATTCCAGTTGTTTTCTGATCCCCCCTTTTCTCGCTCACCTTTGCTGTCACGGGTGGGGGTGGGGGGGATGGGGGAGTGAGAGCAGAGTCGAGTGGGCGATAGTCTTTGTTACACTTTTTGTGGCAGCCTTTATGGGCCTTTTCAGTTTCCATCTTGAAATGAGGGTTTTTGTTGTATTAACCCTGATGGAAGTTAAAGATGTCTTCATGAGGACATTCAGGCCTGGGCTGTGCAACTGTGACATCGAACTATCATGCCATCCAACCTACACAAGTCAAACTGATCTGTTTTACAGATCATTCCGTTTGTAGAATGAGAAAAAAAACTCATGAATATCTCAAAATCACGAACAAAACAACAACTGTTTTGAACGCACACAGTGCCCGGTTTGGACGAAAAAAGGCCGTACTGTAGTTAATATGAATGAAGGAAGTGAGCAATTTGTTCTCTCATTAGGGATGCAGAGAGGGCCGACATGATGCCAGATGAAGAGTGGATTCATCATAATTCCCTTCGGCCATCAAAAGAGAAGGAGGGGTCTGTGGCGATGGGTCGACGCGGCGGGTAGCGATCATTCCATAGGTTCATTCTGCACAGCGAGCAGACGTGAAAAGAGGAACATGTTTTCTTATGGTGCCGGTGAATGACAAGGAAACCATTAACGCCAAGGCTTCAGCCAAGGGATTAAGTCCACACATGCTTGGCTATTATTCAAGCTAATTAAGTCATTTTTGGGGCCAGGTTTTTTTAGTCCAGAACAAAGACAAAAAAAGGAACAAGAAACAGCTTAGCGGGTTTTACAGAGCCGGCAATATCCTAGAAGGGAGATGAATGTGTGTTTTGTTACTTTTGTGCTATTGCAGCAACCTCATTTAATCCGTTGCTCAACGTAATCTTTGGTTACATGCGTGTTAGTCACATTAGGCCACATCTATTCATGCCCTCACTACTCTCTCCACACCTGGCACAGAAAAAAGGAAACGCTAATTTGAGGAAAAGCATATTATTGGTGATTGTAAGCCATTATTTTACCATTTATTAGCTGGTCTTCCTTCAAACAAAGAAATGATAATCCTTTCAGGCACTACTGAATGAATGAATGAATGAATGAATGAATGAATGAATAATGAGAACGAACGAACGAATGACTGAAAGGCAGTATGTGTATTCAGTCAATAAATGATAGGCAGTATGTGTCCTCAAATCAATCAACCAAAATCAGCCAATCAATCAAAGAATCCACCAAAGGCTTGAAACTGAGTCTACTGCTCCCCGACGTCAATGTTAACAACTGAGGGAAATTGTTAAGGTAGTGCCCCTCCTGGTGGTAAATAAACTGTCCAGTACATCTCTGCAGTGGGATTTCACCTAAAAGCACCTTGGAGAATAAAGGCAGCTGAGGGCACAGTAGTGAGAGAGACGCATCGTCCCAGAGAGAGAGGGAGAGGGTGGAGGGAGGGGAGAGGAGAACATCACTTCACTGATTTTACACTCACACACGCCTCCACATATCACTCAGGATTGCACCTGACATTTGAAACGTGCCATGCTGTCTACAAGGCAGACATGCGGCTTGGGAGAGAGAGAGGGGGAACATGAGAGAGGGGCAGTCTCTCTCTGGGGCTGGATGGCGTGAGTGACAGGCGGATGGCTGATGGGAAGAGACACCTCTAATGGCCCGTGAAGTGGAAGACCTCAGGAGACAGCCACAGAGAGCATCTGCCTGTCTGCTCTGGTCATGCTCTCTGCCTCAAACACACTGCCGTACACACGCACACTTACCACTGCGACAGAGAGAGAAAGAGGAGACAGAATGACTGGAAGAATCCCTACAATAACCATCAACCACTTGTTGCCAATAGGCTACCATCAACCAAAAGTGCAGCAGTTTCTGTGTAAAAAAAGCTTTACACAGGCCTGATTCAATCCTCAGATAGAAAGTCAGAGATAGTGAGAGAGAGTGGAACTGTTTGAGTCTCATTCAGCACAATGTCTTCATTTTGTTTAGTCTGACGGGAGAGTGCTTGTGTGTGTGGACCTCAGGCGGAAAACAGAAATGAGGGACTTCCTATGTCTAATGTGGCTGGCTGTAGAGAGAGTCTGGTGGAGAGGAGAGCTGATACTGATCCCACTGTGCAGCTATGCCAGGAGGAGCAGAGGAGAGGGCTGAGGGAAGAGAAGGAGTAACACTTTACTTAAAGGTAAAATCGCATTTGGGGAGAAACAGCGGCACTGTTCACCCCAGCACCTTTGTTGTGTTGTTCATGAAGCGGAGGAGACGAGCGTCTAGCAGCATGGTAAAAAAATGGCAGTACATATTGTGCTGTTCTATCGCGCCTGAAATGAGGGGAAGAAAACGGTGTTCGTTGTTTGCAGTAATTTCTTTGTTATTGTAAAATCACAAACGGACGTGGCAGTTTCACCAATTAAGGATTCAAGCTTTTAAGCCAACAGCTGTAATGCTTATGGACATGTATGAGCCTTAAGTCATACAATGAGTTAACCGCATAATGCATCTTGCCTGGTAGCTTTAGCTGAAGTTTCATACAGGCACTTAAAGAGCACAAAAGCATCTCAAAGTCAAACAGAAAGAATGGGCCGTGCACACACCACACACACACACACACACACACACACACCTGATCAGCAACTGTTGGGGGCCCACTCATTGCCATGTCGAGGTGATTTGAGCTGCAGCTGTTGACCAAGCCCAGACCTGGCAGCACCATGGGGTCCCGTCACATTCAAATACTCTACATTACAACACACACAAAACTCTTAACTGTATGGTGAAACCTTACATTAAACACTTTTGAGCATGTGCGGAAATCACAGCCAAATGTCAACTTGCAATAGAATTATGGAGTTGATCACAATATGGAGCTTTATCACAAATCCCACAATGCTCTTGGATGAGCAGCATCTACATTTGAAATTGATAGCATTCTCACCAGTGTGTGTGTGTGTGTGTGTGTGTGTGTGCACGTGTGTGTGTGTGTGTGTGTAACTGGCAGACAGTAAAGCCAGTGATGTCGTGCCAGACACCCCGAGCACTGGTGGTGAGGAGGCACATGCTATTTTTATTTCCTCCCGCTCTGCCCCACATTCATTTTTCTCTCCCCTTCCTTCTCCCCTCACTCCTCCTCATCCAGGGCCCTCTGTTTGCCTCCTAATGATCCTCTGCCTTCTGTTTGTGGCTCTCGTTCACCCTGTGAGAAAAAACAGTAACTCCGAAAGCAAGCGGCTTCTTAATTTTCCCTGACAGCTTCCTTTAAACATGCAGGCCGAAATCCACGCTCTAATTGAAAGCACATTCTTATTCCAAACAAATTAAGCACAATTAAGCCCTCTGAGTTATGAGCATCTATCACTGTGCAATGTTTGGGTAAAAATCACCACGTTTAGATCAAAGTCCGTCGACCCCTTTGCTTAATTGCCTCATTAAGACCCTTTGCTATGGGCTTCATAAATACGGGCCTGCTAGTTTCATTTGGGAATTACTCTGAAAGACAACCCTTAAACTAATCGCTTGCACATTTCCATAAAAGGTTCATCTGTTTTAAGTAGAAACAAAATGAGATGTTTTATTCTTCTACAGAACATAATTTGCTTGTCTTTTTATCTTACAGTGTGATTTATCTTTTCATTAGAAATGGAGAGTATGGAAGAGGAGAGAGGAAGAGGCAAAGTGAGAGGGTTTACTCCGTCCAAATTCTGTCCACGAAAATAAGAACACGAAGTGAGAAATTTTCGTATGGAGGTCAATGAGAGTGTCAAATTTGGTCAATAAAAAATGTAAATCGCTAATTTGCTAAGTGAGGCTTATTTGATCGAATAGAAGTTTCATAATGGTTAGGTTGTTACGAATGCAATGATATAAGTGGATGCATGTGGCATTTCGGCAACTTTGGGAGAAAACAACTTTATATCGGAGTTGTGCCCGTTGTTCCCCAGCATATCTCCCCTCTCATTGGCTAGAATGGTCCCACCTGATCTCCCCTTCTCCCGCCTGCCTTCCAACTTTGAGGACATGTGTTTCCATTGTTAGAGTGGTCAGTCTATGGTATGGAACAGTAGAGGGGCAGTCAAAGGTGTCTGCTCCGCTGTGGCAAGGCACAAACCTCCAACAAACGCACCATGGCTAGAGTATGTCGAAACATCTGTTTAATACACCATTAACATCTTGTTACCTAAAACCAGCAAACAGTTTTTTTTTTTTTAAAGCGTAAATGTTAACAAGTAAAAAAATTTTTTAAGGGTCCTTAGGTGTGGTGCTTTACACGTCGTACCAGGTGACAGGAAAAGGTGTCACCAAAAAGAACCAGCAAATCACATCACATGAGTATAAATTAACATGGCTATATACAGGGAGTACCAGTACCGAGTTGATGTGCAGGGGTACGAGGTAATTGAGGTAGCTATGTACATATAGGGAGGGGTAAAGTGACTAGGCAACAGGATCGATAATAGACAGTAGCAGCAGGCCGTACTCACCACCCTCTGTAGCGCCTTGCGGTCGGGTGCCTTGCAGTTGCCGTACCAAGCGGTTATGCAGCCAGTCAAGATGCTCTCAATGGTGCAGCTGTAGACAGGAAGATTGCACACAGCTGAACAGAGTCTCCCTCCCCTTCTAAGAATGCCATCTGAGCTTGACTGGCTTTTAAATGTAAATGTATAAATGAGGTGTACACTCCTAGTCAACATGCTTTTCCAATTTGGAGGGCAGCTTTACTGAGGGACTGCGACATGGGGGAGAGAGAGAGAGAGAAAAGCAGAAGACAGACAGGAAGTGGAACATTTGTTAGTAATCCAGTCCCACATACCATGTGGCTTCATTACCATCATGCAGAAAACAGTACTAAATCAGTTTGAATATAAAGATCGATTCAACAAATCCAGATTGAGTATACAAAACATTAAGAACACCTGCTCTTTCCATGACAGACTGACCAGGTGAAAGCTATGATCCCTTATTGATATCACTTGTTAAATCCACTTCAAATCAGTGTAGATGAAGGGGAGGAGACAGGTTAAAGAAGGATTTCGATGCACTGAGACAATTGAGACATAGGACTGTGTATGTGTGCCATTCAGAAGGTGAATGGGCAAGACAAAATATTTAAGTGCCTTTGAACAGGGTAAGTTAGTAGGTGCCAGGCGCACTGGTTTCTGTCAAGAACTGCAACGCTGCTGGGTTTTTCAAGCTCAACAGTTTCCCGTGTGTATCAAGAATGGTCCACCACCCAAAGGACATCCAGCCAATTTGACACAACTGTGTGAAGCATTGGAGTCAACATGGGCCAGCATCCCTTTGGAATGCTTTCGACACCTTGTAGAGTCCATGCCCCAACAAATTGAGGCTGTTCTGAGGGCAAAAGGGTGGATGGGGGTGGAACTCAATATTAGGAAGGTGTTCTTAATGTTTTATACACTCAGTGTATATCTTGACAGTGTTATTGCCATGTACTGCGTTATTTGCGGTTGGCTGATAATGCTTCTGTGACGGTGTGTGTATGTGTTCAAGCATGCGTGCGTGTGTTTGATAGCGATCGGCAGCTTCTCAGTGACTGAGTATTATGGAGGACAGTCCTGAGTCAATGCTGGGAGGAGAGCACATAAGCAAGCTCCATTGAGATGTGAAGATGACTGATAATGAAGGAACAGCGGGACCCCTTGCTGAGCTCATTGGCCCCTAAGTGCTCCTTTGCTGAATGTGTCCCTTATCTTGCCCTGACAGCACTAATAGAATATGCATAGCTCTATTAGCATACAAGATAATGGCACCCTTGGGGGCGGGGGGGGCAGTGACATAAAACTTTAAGTAGAAATCAAAACATGGGGAAAGAAAGGAGGATAAAGGAGTGTTGTCACCCAGTGCAAACAGGGCCTGGGGCCTTGGTCTTGCATGCCCCTATATGCTCCAGGTGTCTGTGCACACTCTAAAAATGAGGGGTTCAACAAGGGTTCTTCAAAACAACCTTAGGGTTCTTGGCACTGAATATGGCCCCCAAAAGGTTCTTCCAAGAACCCCATAGGTGGTGGGCTTCATCGACGAACGTTCTTAGTTGGTGGGGGTTCTTGCAGGACCCTAACTGCCCAACTGAAACATTTGGATTTGAAAGGACAGCAGGTGCAGGCACTTAACTGAAAAATTTAAAGATCTCCTCAATTTAAGGTAAGGGTTGTCCCTTGTATGGTCTAAATGTATATTGTTTTATGATGATACCATCTCTCTTTTCATATTTGTGCAAATCATTCTAAAACAGAAAATGGACATAATTCAATGGATATCAATCAACAAAGAGGTAAGAATATGTATGCTATAAGAATATGTTGAAGGCTAGCTGTATTGGGTGCAGATGACTGAACTGCTCACTTTTGTGTCTGTGTCTGCAGGTATACAGACAAGGAGGCATACAAAGGTATGTCAATTGGTATTGGTATGCTATGCAGATCACATTTACCATCCTCCTTCCTTACCTCGTCAATTAATATCCCATAGGCCTCTACATTATGGACAAGGTATGTGTATGAAAACCATTATCAAAACAGTTTTTTCCATTCACATTTACCACAAAAACCAAGGTATGAATACTGTCGTGTGCATGTTTTATTAATCATCTGTATAATTGCTATTTTTTGGATTCACAGACTTCACCCTCCCTACACCTCTGATGAATATAACAGGAAACCTGTTCGATCACCATGCACTGCAAAATCATTCTGGCTATGGATACGGAGAACATCAACATATTAACATCAACACGCCAGAGGATATACCCATTGGACTTGGGGTTCTGCTGGGAGTTTCCCTCATTATTTGGATTTTTTATTCTGCTTTGCCACTAAAATCATAATTAACACTGAGAACTAAAATATTGTGTTATTGTTGTTATTGTTATGCGTATTATTATTTATAATAATATTAATAACAACAACAGGGGAGGGGTCGTTCCATTTTTTTTAAAGGTTCTTCGAAGAACTTATAGGGGTTCCCCCACAGTTTCAATTTGAAGAACCCCTAAAGGATACTCCAGGAACCTTTTCTTTTTAGAGTGCATGCACACACCACCAACACTTACACACATGGTCATGCACACAGTATGAAAACACATTATGCGCACACACACCCACACACACTGCACTAAAACAGCACACACACGCATCATCATCTTCCATACCCCAAGGGCATGAGAGAAAATGAAAAAGGGGATAGGATGCAGTAAATGCCATCGTGTCCCTCGAAAGGAGTGGGAATAACATTGTCTTTATGACAACAGAAATGCATTTGCAGACATTGTAAATGATTGTCTCGGGCAGAATGGCATGCTGTAGAAATAGATGTAGAAGTAGATGATTTGAATTTGTAACGTGTTCTATTTGTTCTGGCTTTGCTGTACAGTACTGTCAATTCCTCACCAGGTGCATCACTTGGGCTGAGGCACTATATCACCTACTGAGCAGCAAGGTAAGAAATGCTTCACTGTTCAGTGTCATATACAGCTAAAGGAAGATTGGTCAACTTCAGAGCTGGACAACAGGTTGCAGACCCCAGTTGCAATTTGTCAGTATTGCCCGGGAGACAATTCCATGGCAGCCATGTTCTTGACATCTAATGCCGACCGTCTAAAATCAACAGTTATTGGTTTAAACTCCCGACAACTCAACTCTGTCTATTGTTCAGGGTCAGTCCAAACTGACCAAATGAGGCTAATTGGGACTTTAAAGAGGATTGAAGTGGTAGAAATCTACCTCAGGCTGGCATAAACACCCGCGTGCCAACTCCCTGGGCAGGCAGGAGAGGTACTGTGTGTGTCCGACAACAGAACAGCTCTCTGTGTAAGTCTGGAGAATTGCACAAGCTTCATTTGACAGAGCGGTTTCGACCAGCCCTCTCGGCTTTGCTACATTTCCAAGCAAACCCAAATCAGATAAGTAACAGAAGGCCGGCCAGGAATGAACACAGCACATAAGAAAGCAATTTACTCCCAAACGACACACACAAAATAATACGAAGCGGGAAAGAAAGGGGGCCGGCGAAAGCCCAATTTAGTCACGTCCGAGAGCCCCGGACCAGGCCGATTACTCCGAGGTCGACGGACAGATTTAGCCCGCTGCATTTCCACTTATTAACTTTTATTAAAGATATGTTAACCTTGGGGACGAGCCTGAGGAAGCCGTGTCGGGGGAGGTTAAGAATTAACGCCTGGAGGGCCAATGGTTTAAGGATGAAATTTCTCCCTTTGTTTTCTTTCTTGTGTGTGTCTTTTACAAGCCAGCTATAATAAGTGTGCAAAACAAAATCAACACTAATAAGGCAATAATAATAATAATTGCATCCTCCATTACAATTATGGTGATTATGGAGACGTCCTTGATATGCATTTCTGTCGATATGAGCCATATGTGAACACAAGCAATTATGCTAATCATTCCACGGCCAAGCGTGTAACGCTAAAGTGGAATAAAGTTCAGCTGCCTGAATAGGAAATACCATTGACGTATGTACGGGGCAAGCTGGACCAATGGAGTTTGGAAGATACTAAAAGGGAACCAATCTGTGTAGGTCTTGGGAATGAGACGTTTTAGAGATGCTGATCATTGATTGACTGGATTAGTTCATTAGCGCTGAAACTAAACATATTGATATCGCCTGCTGACGCGAGAAATGACTATCTCAAATATCTATACTGAACAAAAATATAAACGCAACATGTAAAGTGTTGGTACCATGTTTCATGAGCTGAAATAAAAGATCCCAGAAATATTCCATATGCACAAAAAGCTTTTTTTCAAATTCTCTCAAATTCTGTGCATACATTTGTTTACATGTTATTGAGCATTTCTCCTTTGCCAACATAATCCATCCACATGACAGGTGTGGCATATCAAGAAGCGGATTAAACAGCATGATCATTACACAGGTGCACCTTGTGCTGGGGACAATAAAAGGCCACTAAAATGTGCAGTTTCGGTACACAACACTATGCCACAGATTCTCAAGTTTTGAGGAAGCGTGCAAATGGCATGCTGACTGCAGGAATGTCCACCAGAGCTGTTGCCAGATCATTTAATGTTCATTTCTATACCATAAGCCGCCTCCAATGTTGTTTTAGAGAATTTGCAGTACGTCCAACCGGCCTCACAACCGCAGACGATGTGTAACCACGCCAGCCCAGGACCTCCACATCCAGCTTCTTCACCTGTGGGATCGTCTGTGACCAGCCACCCGGACAGCTGATGAAACTGTGGGTTTGCACAACCAAAGAATTTCTGCACAAACAGTCAGAAACCACCTCAGGGAAGCTCATCTGCGCGCTCGTTGTCCTCACCAAGGTCTTCACCTGACTGCAGTTTGGCGTCGTAACCGACTTCAGTGGGAAAATGCTCACCCTCGATGGCCACTGGCACGCTGTAGAAGTGTGCTGTTCACGGATGAATCCCGGTTTCAACTGTACCGGGCAGATGGCAGACATCGTGTATGGCGTCGTGTGGGCGAGCGGTTTGCTGATGTCAACGTTGTGAACAGAGTGCCCCATGGTGGTGGTGGGGTTATGGTATGGGCAGGCATAAGCTATGGACAATGAACAGAATTGCAATTTATCGATGGCAATTTGAATGCACATAGATACCGTGACGAGATCCTGAGGCCCATTTTCGTGCCATTCATCCGCCGCCATCACCTTTTATTTCAGCATGATAATGCACTGCCCCATGTCACAAGGATCTGTACACAATTCCTGGAAGCTGAAAATGTCCCAGTTCTTCCACGCCCTGCATACTCACCAGACATGTCACCCATTGAGCATGTTTGGGAAGCTCTGGATTGACGTGTACGACAGTGTGTTTCAGTTCCCGCCAATATCCAGCAACTTTGCACAGCCATTGAAGAGGAGTGGAACAACATTCCACAGGCCACAATCAACAGCCTGATCAACTCTACAGTCGTGGTCAAACGTTTTGAGAATGACACAAATACTAATTTTCACAAAGTCTGCTGCCTCAGTTTTGATGATGGCAATTTGCATATACTCCAGAATGTCATGAAGAGTGATCAGATGAATTGCAATGAATTGCAAAGTCTCTCTTTGCCATGAAAATGAACTTAATACCAAAAAAACATTTCCACTGCATTTCAGCCCTGCCACAAAAGGACCAGCTGCCATCATGTCAGTGATTCTCTCGTTAACACAGGTGAGAGTGTTGACGAGGGCAAGGCTGGAGATCACTCTGTCATGCTGATTGCGTTAGAATAACAGACTGGAAGCTTTAAAAGGAGGGTGGTGCTTGAAATCATAGTTCTTCCTCTGTTAACCATGGTTACCTGCAAGGAAACATGTGCCGTCATCATTGCTTTGCACAAAAAGGGATTCACAGGCAAGGATATATCTGCTAGTAAGATTGCACCTAAATCAACCATTTATCGGATCATCAAGAACTTCAAGGAGAGAGGTTCAATTGTTGTGAAGGCGTCAGGGCGCCCAAGAAAGTTCAGCAAGCGCCAGGACTGTCTTCTAAAGTTGATTCAGTTGCGGGATCGGGGCACCACCAGTGCAGAGCTTGCTCAGGAATGGCAGCAGGCAGGTGTGAGTGCATCTGCACACACAGTGAGGCGAATACTTTTGGAGGATGGCCTGGTGTCAAGAAGGGCAGCAAAGAAGCCACTTCTCTCCAGGAAAAACATCAGGGACAGATTGATATTCTGCAAAAGGTACAGGGATTGGACAGCTGAAGACTGGGGTAAAGTCATTTTCTCTGATGAATCCCCTTTCCGATTGTTTGGGGCATTCGGAAAACACCTTGTCCGGAGAAGACAAGGTGAGCGCTACCATCAGTCCTGTGTCATGCCAACAGTAAAGCATCCTGAGACCATTCATGTGTGGGGTTGCTTCTCAGCCAAGGGAGTGGGCTCACTCACAATTTTGCCTAAGAACACAGCAATGAATAAAGAATGGTACCAACACATCCTCCGAGAGCAACTTCTCCCAACCATCCAAGAACAGTTTGGTGACGAACAATGCCTTTTCCAGTATGATGGAGCACCTTGCCATAAGGCAAAAGTGATAACTAAGTGGCTCGGGGAACAAAACATCGAAATGTTGGGTCCATGGCCAGGAAACTCCCCAGACCTTAATCCCATTGAGAACTTGTGGTCGATCCTCAAGAGGCAGGTGGACAAACAAAAACCCACAAATTCTGACACACTCCAAGCATTGATTATGCAAGAATGGGCTGCCATCAGTCAGGATGTGGCCCAGAAGTTAATTGACAGCATGCCAGGGCGGATTGCAGAGGTCTTGAAAAAGATGGGTCAACACTGCAAATATTCACTCTTTGCATAAACGTAATGTAATTGTCAATAAAAGCCTTTGACACTTATGGAATGCTTATAATTATACTTCAGTATACCATAGTAACATCTGACAAAAATATCTCATAACACTGAAGCAGCGAACTTTCTGAAGACCAATACTTGTGTCATTCTCAAAACTTTTGACCACGACTGTATGTGAAGGAAATGTCGCGCTGCATGATGCAAATGGTGGTCACACCAGATACTGACTGGTTTTATGATCCACCCCCTACCTTTTTTGTTAAGGTATCTGTGACCAACAGATGCATATCTGTGTTCCCAGTCATGAAATCAATAGAGTAGGGCCTAATGAATTTATTTCAATTGACTGATTTCCTTTTATGAACTGTAATGCAGTAAAATCTTTTAAATTGTTGCATGTTGCGTTTATGTAATTCAGTGTAATATTACAAAATCAGGTTTGGTACAACTTTTATGGGCTATTTTGGACCTTTAACAGCTCTGTGCTCTGACTCAAACAGACTAATAAAATATTGCCTCTATTGTAAGCGAGGCAGACACTATTAAGAGCTATCAACTTCATCTCTAGCTGGGCGTCATTACGCCAAAAAAATTAAAACTGGTGGAGCAAAGGCATGCTATTGAAATGTGGTTTATTTACTGTGTTTATTGCATGGTGGCCAGTTTAACAGGCTGCCTCTGGACTATGTCTAGTCACGTACCAAATGGGATCGTTCCAGCACAGTCCAAGGCGCAGACTGACTACGCTATATTTGGATATTTCTGACCCATGGAAATTAAGCCATTAACAACTGCTCAAGATGGCTGAAATGACGGACTCTGCTTCGTGGATTTCAGCGATGATGACATAGAAGGCACCGACCAGTAAAAAGAAAATAAAGTCCTGTAAATTCTTAAGACCATCTAAAGTCCAGGTCTTGAACTTGAGCAATTGAGAGACTATTGAGTTCCGCCTCCACAACATTAGTGTAAAATGGATTGGAATTGTACGGCTGCACTGTAAAACGTCTTGAGGTTCCCTCTGGTCCATACACATGGTTTGGCAGGGTGACAAAATAAACTGGGCCCGGCACCAAACTCCAACCTCTATTTCATGGTGGCTTAGCACTTGCTCTTTCACCAGATTACAGTTGCTGTGCTTTAAGGGCCTTGTCCTTTATACTGACTTACCAAGCCATTGTCCAATCCGTTTGGCCAGATATCAATGGGTTAGAATATTAACCGGTATGAGAGAATGCGGGAATCAACGTCATTATCATCACCGTAGACCAGGTGGCTCAGTTAGCCAGATACTTTTTTATTTAACGCGACTGCAATTCATTTGGAAGGTGCGGCGTTAATGCAGATAATGATCTGATGATTAGAACCATAAATGCGACACGAGTGCGAGTGACTCTGGGAGCGTCGACTACGAAATGTGATATACATTGTGTGTGATTGTGCGAGTGTGTGTCCCCAAGGCTTTCCTGGAGGGCTGCAGCTCGCTCACACACACACACACACATTACATGCACACTCAACACACACATTACATGCACACTCAACACACACTAGGACTGGGACCTGAGCCCAGGATTTCCTGGATTTCTCTCTGAGCCTCTCTCCCCCACACACTAGCACACGTACCCAGCACGGGGACAGGCAGAGTGATGAGGTGATACTCAGACTGGTCTATTTTCTGTACTGCACCACAGAGCAGAGTGGCCTTGCGCCAGATTCTCACTGACAAGCACAGTATGTGTATAGCTGGAATTTAAATCTACCCTGAGAAACCCACACTTGAGAAAAAAATCATTATAGAACAAAAGCATGTTCTTTCTGCAGCAAGTGGCAGTGGGATTGCGTGAATCCTTACTGTGGATTTAATGCAGTGCGGGATTGATTGAATTCAACCCCATGTCTCTGTCTCTCTTTTCTCCCCTGCAATAAGGTGTCCAAGGGGGACTCTGTCCTAGTTCCCTACCGTGGCTCACTTAACCATGAGATTGAGAGGAGGGGTGTACACAGAAGGAACCGTTGTTGATTACTCATTACTTAACCTGTAATGTGTTCCGCCCCTTTGTCTGCATGTCCTGCTCCCCCCTCTCCCTTTTCAACCCACTCTTCTAAATAAATGGAAAAATATTCGCTGCCCTGGGCTACTGGTGAACTTCTCACTCTCTGCATCCAATTTGGAGCAGCACCCCATGATGTAAGCAGACCGTCCAGAACCAAAAGAAAGAAGTGGGGGAGATGGGGGCCAGGAAAGACAGAAAGAGAGGGAAAAGGAGAGCGAGAGGGGAAAAGAGGTTGGGGTATGGAGGTGAAGAAAATGGTAACCTTGAGACCTCCAAGGTCACAGTTCTTAACCCCGGTATTTAAAATCCAATAACACTTTATGAATGTTTTAGTTAGGAGTCATTAATGCAGCCAAGCATCCGTTTCCAAAAGAATACAAATTAGATGCTGTTCCCTGCTCCTTTCTTCCCCCTCTCTCTCCCCATCTCTCGCTCTCTGCCTCAAGGCATCCATGTCCTGGTGTGTTGCGAGAGCAGTGGCCCCCAGGACTCAGGGCCGCAGCGCTAAGCCGCATCAATCTTCACTGACCGTCTGAACCAAGGCATATAGTCACAGAGGTGGTGGACACCACTCGTGCTCACATCTGGTCCTTCAAGCATTGCATTGCACTTATGATGAGCTCCTCCTGACTTGAAGTTTAAATCACAACGTACGTTGTGCATGCTCATTTTAGCAGCCGTTATGAAAATGTCACAGTGCTCTGTCATTGCATTATGATTAATCAATGAACATGAATCAAGAAAAGCAGAGCGACACAAACTGAAACTGTCAAGGTCAGCTAATCAATTCAGCCGTATAAAAAAATCCCAACGGCTTGAGTGCCATAGGCAAAGGTCTACATACTGCACAACTCAGAGTGGATTAACAGGTATAGTTTTCAGATTGGGCAGCTTCTCAAGCATGACTCAATACAAAACCCGACACAGTCCACGAGCTGCATTCTCTGTTGAATTGGCCAAAATTAATCCACTACAATGCAGCAAGCAGAAGTGAGGGAGAGTGAAAGAGAGGGCCAATGCACTGCTTAAATAACAAAACAGGGTTTCATACTCTCCCATTTGACCAACGATGTGAGCCGGTCACTGGAGAGAAAGGGGCCACGGGTAGAATGGGGAATAGAGGAGTCGCGGCGATGATGATGATGATGGAGTGTCTACAAATATGACTGAAAACAGGTCATTTTGGATATGGCGGGCTCAGTAAAGGCTGGCCTGTTAACTCGTGACCTTTTGAGCGTGACCCGTGGGGGCGGGGCTCCACCGTCGGAGACGGAGAGAGAGGGCTGTGCAGTGTCAGGTCCATTATGACCCGATAAAAACTCTTGCTGCTCTCTGGCGAGGGGCCATCCATCATCTGGGCCTCTCTAATCAGCATGTTTGTCACTGTAACTAAACAGTGGGCTGAGCCACGCCGCCACACTATTGGCTGTGACAAGGAGAAATAAATCTGCTGCTGGCCAATGGGCTGCGGGCAGCAGAGCGTGACAGGAAAGGTGACAGACCTCTCCAGGTTCTTGACTAGCGGAGAGATTAGGGGAACTAGTGCAGACTTCGAGGCTAAGGAAGCATTTGAACAGTTTTACTGTTCTTGAGGCGGTAGTTGGGAGTAGAGCTAGGGCTGCAGTGGTGTGTAGGTGTGAAAGTGAGAACTCTTTGTCCCCCCCCTGCACAGACAGGTTCATTTGTTCAGTTAAGAGAGACTCTGGTCTCTTTGTAACGGGGAACACATATGGGTTCTGTTCAGTTTCCCACCGACATCTTACACTGACAATCCTCTCAGTGGACACAGGCCACAGATATGATTAACAATGAAGGACTTTATACTTTTTTAAAATATTAAATAATACGATTATAACTACTACTACAAATAATGTATTCCTTTTAAAAGGAGAGGATAAAAAACTAATCTTACTTCTATCTCAAGTTCTCACTAACATGTAGAGTATTGCAAGTTATCTCCATTATTCTTCAACTAAATGTACTATAACTCCATCAAGTCTGGTCCTAAAGAGAAAAGTAATTTGAACATGTCATTTGGGATAGAAATAAGCGTTGTATGGGGGATTGGGTCTGTTGGTTTGGTTCTTGGGCTTGGTGGTGTTTTGTTTGCTTAAATCTCTGTGGGCGGCCTGGAGGCCAGGCGGTGAACAGAAGCTCAGAGCTGGAGCTGTTTGACCACTTGGCTGGGGAGCTTTTTCCACACAGGCAGCAGCTGTAGGCCGAACGACGACAACATTTCTGCAGAGGCACTGTACATATACTCACGTTCAGCGCCGAATACTCCCAGCACTTTCTCCTCTGCACTGTACGAGACAAAAAATCCCTGCTAAATTTCAGGAAATCACAACTGGCACTGTTATTTTGAAGGTTTGATGACCTACATCATAACAGTGGACGTCCTCTCCTCTGGTCTTTGGCTGGGGGGCTTGACGGTCCTGGATCACTCCCAAGCAGTCCCTCTGCTTGCAGCCTTTCTTTTACAACCCAGAACAGTAACACACATCAGCCCTTTTCACAATCTGTCAAACAAAGCCTTGTAGTTCTTAGCTTTTCAGCTCTGCTCCCCTACACACCACATGGAGAGTCAGAGGATGAATGCTGGGAGAAAAAAAGCCATGGAGGAGCTGAGGAGAATCTTATTTGGAGTTTCAATAGGCTATAGATTACAATTAAAAAATGTATTTGAATTGGTTCAATTTTAAAATTCTGTTATATTCATCTACTCAGATAATTAAATTGAGTTAAAATGTTTACCTAGTTAGATTAGACACAATTCAAAAACTTAAAATGTTAAGTCAGCGATGTAACAGTGTGGGTGTAAATGGTTTTCTGACTTCCCCTAACTGACAACAAATAAGACATCTCTCCGGTGTCAACATACACCCTGTGGTAGTACGAGTCTTGGAGACACTACACACAATGTACAGAGTGTGGGCAGGAAACATTCTTCACCTCTGGTCTATGTAAAAGCATACAAGACATGAGAGCTATCCAACTGTCTTATCAGTGTCGCAACATGTTCACCGAGACGGGGGGACGGGACGACAACGACGACTTATGGTTTAAGCCCACATACTCCAGACCTCCGATCCACAACCTCCTTGTGTCAGTAGATAATGGTTTAATAATTTTTATTTTGAACACTGGTAGTAACCCTGCATTGCATTTCACACTCTGTGGTTCAGGGTAGAGGGGGAGAGGGATACATGTACTCATTTCTACAATGTAAAATGACACTATATCAAATCAAGCATTTCCATATGTTGGCTGCTGCTGCACTGGGTTGTCCGACAGGCAAGCAGCAGTCACCGTTTGGGGCGAGGAGAGGGCATTCAGTGGGCTCTGGAGCCTCCTATTGAGACAGAAGAGTAAGTGCCTCAGTCCTGACTATCTGGAAGAGGACACTGCATGGAGGTCTAAGTCAGGGCCAGCGATCTTTAACAACAACTCCAGCAAGAGCTACATACATAGTATGACTAATTATTGTCTTGATCCAGAACATATAGACAGCCAACATTGTATTACTGTACATTGTACACTTGTGGTGACTGTGGCTCTACAGGGCCAGGTTACCCATCCCAGCCTCAACCCTCTGCTCTCACCAGCACTGGGGCGGCCACAGTTAATAAGGTATCTCAGCTAAGCTTCTGCAGACCCAGGGAGCAAGAGGGACCGCGGTGTGTGAGACAGACTAACTCTCTGCTGCTGAACTTTGACAGTTTAATGACTTCAACTTCACCATTATGCATGTGAATTCTTCACATAAATCTAAAAAGGGCACCGAGAGCTTGTCTGGGGGCCGGCTCTGATAATTGCACAGTGCACCGCAGTGTCAGGCTTTATGACATAAGAGGATGTTCCACTATATAACGGAGTCACATTTTGGTCTGCCGTCAGGGATTATGGCAAAGGTTAAAAACTACCAAACTGCCGCCGTCGAAAGTTCAACAGCTTCTGAAAAACATCCCCAAGAACATTTGGAAAATCCCAATTTCTCCAAGATGGCATAGCACAGTGGAGAGTTCTGCAGTAATGCAAACAGTGCTGCTTCCTCAGTCTTCTAAAATTAATCAAATTAGCCACTCTCCCCTGCAGGATGGGTCAGTGGCTCAGGCAGTGGCCTTTACTGGAAGCTCCCCTCTGCCAAACGTGTCTTTACAGACATAAATTAGCCCGGAGTTCTTGGCTAAAACATGTCAGGGCTAAACGAAGATTGAGCGATGAGGTCGAACAGGGGAGACTCGGGACCAGGGGGACTGGCGGGAGGGAAAACCTCTCGTTTAACTCCCAACCCCCTCCTCTGAAACCCCCCTAAAATAAATGTAAGGGGAAAAACCTCCAGTACATGAGTTGGCACAAGCTAGGAGTCAGGAAGTCCAGGAGACGCCTCTGCCTGCTCTGAGAGTGAAACCCAAAACCAGTGACATAGCCAATACATGTCATATTCTCCCAGTCATGAACAATTTATTTTTCAAGGAGGAATTTCAACCTAAAACCTGCTCTTCATAATTATCATGATTTGTTTGAAAAAACAAGGTGGATAGTCCTGGTCCAATCACCAACAAGAGACCACTGTTGTCTGGGTAAAAATAAAATAAAAAATGTGTTCAACAAGGCGTAATCCTTCATGTTCCTAAAACAATGACGAAAAACATATCTAGTCCTTCTTCGGCACCGAGCATGCCATAAAAGCAGCCACAGTCACATATAGTATATTCAGTCTCTGCGCCTAAGGGTGCTTGGAGAAGCTCCAGGTGCAGTTCTTACTCTAAATAAGCCCAGTCATTGGAAAAGGCTTCAGTGAGTCCAAGTGCTCCCTGCTTTAGGCAGGTTTTAATAAAAGGAACAACAAGAAAGTCTCCCTCTTAAAACTGGACAATCTCCCAGAGCTGTGTTGAAACAGATTGTAGGAAACATGTTTAAACTGGTACAACTGAAAGGTTTAAATTGTCTATAAAATCTGATTCCTCCCTTTATTTTTATTTTTTAAGCACAAACAAAAAAAGTGGCCTTTTTTCTGCCAAAGAATCACTGATACTTTGTCAAGCTGCCAATAATTACTTGCTTCCTATGGTGTAAATTGAATGCATAAGTAAGTAAAAGTAATTCCCAGACCAGCTTGATTCAAATTATTCAAATAGATTGTGGAGCCCAGTGTATACCCAATACCCAAAACAGTGTAACAGTGAGTAGGCCTACACCTACATATGGCTTTTTAACTAAATAAGATTTGAAAAGACGTGGCTTTAGCTATATCCTTTTTTTTTCCTTTTCATGAATGAATTAGCTGTTTGTTCACCAGCACCCGCCCGCAATTGCTATCAACCCATCCACAACCGCCTGACTATATGGGATAAAGTGAAAATGAGGCCCGCACCCGACCCTAAGCCGCTGATATAGAAAATGCACTGTAGGCTACAGTCAGAGACAACGAAAAAATGTCTATAAGGTAATAGAAAGCTGTGAAAATGACCCAACATGTTTCTCATAAAATTTCAGTTCGGCTTGGATGCGTATTGTATGTGGTTGAAATACTATCAGCTTTTATGATGCTGATGAAGATTGATACCGTCTGTAGAGGTGCTAACTGCGCATTCACATTCTCTCAAGATGCTGAAAAAAAAATTCTCCACTCCTGTTCCCGAGTCAAAATGTAGCCTACAATTGGTGTTTCATTTTACTGCAAGAAATGCTTCATTCTGCAGGAGTTAATATTAAGGCTATGTGAGAGGTTATAGACCTACAGTCACTGTCCAGATTTCAGTTTCCATTTAACCCGTCTGAACAATAGGCTACAATTCCCTTGACGTGCCAGAGGCCTATTTGAAGTCCCCATCTTGTGACTATCGAATTTATATAGCACCCTCACAATCACACATAACATAGCCGGCACTAATATCATCCTCTTTTACCACTTCACCAAATCTTTCCCAAACATGACTTTTCTGGCCCTCCCTTCTCTTCATTTTC
The DNA here is from genome assembly GCF_020615455.1 of Coregonus clupeaformis. Classification (NCBI taxonomy): domain Eukaryota; kingdom Metazoa; phylum Chordata; class Actinopteri; order Salmoniformes; family Salmonidae; genus Coregonus; species Coregonus clupeaformis. The sequence goes on along the minus strand of NC_059215.1, from coordinate 35,868,279 downwards.
AACTCTACATTTCGCAGCTTTTCTCTTATTGAATTAAACTCCGAAATTGTTGTTTTTGCCTCTGTGGATCGACATTAACTTAATCCACACAATATTTAATGACCCTAAACCCGTCCGCCCCATTGATATAACCGGAGGACTGCGGGTTATGAATAACCTGCACATCACTAGAATTAATGGCAATTTTTTTAATTTATTTTTTATCCCCTACTTTTAAAAAAAAGAATACACACATTTATGGTCTAACAGTGCAGTGGGTCTGACAAGAGTTTTAAACCAGATCTCAATCTGGTGTTGGCCTATTTCAAGAATAAATGGAAATTGGGAACAATTGGAAAATGGGAGGTAGTGGTATAGGGTCAAATTATGCAGAGGAGGGGGATTGAGGGTCACAGATTGGCGAATCGCATCTCTGCATGTCTGGCAGACATATCAGTATGGATGACGGATCACCACCTCAAGCTGAACCTTGGCAAGACGGAGCTGCTCTTCCTCCCGGGGAAGGACTGCCCGTTCCATGATCTCGCCATCACGGTTGACAACTCCGTTGTGTCCTCCTCCCAGAGTGCGAAGAGCCTTGGCGTGACCCTGGACAACACCCTGTCGTTCTCCGCTAACATCAAGGCGGTGACCCGATCCTGTAGGTTCATGCTCTACAACATTTCGGAGAGTACGACCCTGCCTTACACAGGAAGCGGCACAGGTCCTAATCCAGGCACTTGTCATCTCCCGTCTGGATTACTGCAACTCGCTGTTGGCTGGGCTCCCTGCCTGTGCCATTAAACCCCTACAACTCATCCAGAATGCCGCAGCCCGTCTGGTGTTCAACCTTCCCAAGTTCTCTCACGTCACCCCGCTCCTCCGCACACTACACTGGCTTCCAGTTGAAGCTCGCATCTGCTACAAGACCATGGTGCTTGCCTACGGAGCTGTGAGGGGAACGGCACCTCCGTACCTTCAGGCTCTGATCAGTCCCTACACCCAAACGAGGGCATTGCGTTCATCCACCTCTGGCCTGCTGGCTCCCTACCTCTGCTGAAGCACAGTTCCCGCTCAGCCCAGTCAAAACTGTTCGCTGCTCTGGCACCCCAATTGGAACACCCTCACGACGCCAGGATAGCGGAGTCACTCACCACCTTCCGGAGACATTTGAAACCCCACCTCTTTAAGGAACACCTGGGATAGGATAAAGTAATCCTTCTAAAAAAATTGTAAAGTGGTTATCCCACTGGCTATAAGGTGAATGCACCAATTTGTAAGTCGCTCTGGATAAGAGCGTCTGCTAAATGACGTAAATGTAAATGTAGTCACTGCTGTTAGATGTAAAAATGCTGTAACTTTACAGTGAACCCTCACAGAAAGGCAATATTTCTACAGAAACATTTTTACTTTATGTCAAAGATTGAGTATAATTAGCAATTTTCTCCCACTTTATTTAATTTATTCTGTCACTGTCTTCTTATTGTCTTGGCCTTAGGCCTATATATCACAGTTACAAGGGATATGAACTAACAGGTTATAGAACACATAGGTTGTAATATGGCCATTATTCCTGGCTTGGCTCCCTCAGTGATTTTACCCATGCACCGCTACTGAAATGTATTGAAAATGAAATTCAGAAATCGAATTTACATACGTATCCACACCCCTTTGCTATGACACTCCAAATTGAGCTCATGTGCATCCAATTTCCTTTGACCATCCTTGAGATGTCACTACAACTTCAATTGTTTGGACATGATTTAGAAAGAAACACACCTGTCTATCTAAGGTCCCACAGTTGACAGTACATGTCAGAGTAGAAACCATACCATGAAGTCCAAGGAACTGTCCATAGATCTCAGAGAATTGTGATATCTGGGGAAGGGTATATACAGTGGCTTGCGAAAGTATTCATCCCCCTTGGCATTTTTCCTATTTTGTTGCCTTTCACCCTGGAATTTAAATGGATTTTTTGGGGGGTTTGTATAATTTGATTTACACAACATGCCTACCACTTTGAAGATGCAAAATATTTTTGTGTGTGAAAAAAACTAGAAATAATACCAAACAAAACAGAAAACTTGAGCGTGCATAGCTATTCACCCCCCTAAAGTCAATACTTTGTAGAGCCACCTTTTGCAGCAATTACAGCTGCAAGTCTCTTGGGGTATGTCTCTATAAGCTTGGCACATCTAGCCACTGGGATTTTTCCCATTCTTCAAGGCAAAACTGCTCCAGCTCCTTCAAGTTGGATGGGTTCCGCTGGTGTACAGCAATCTTTAAGTCATACCACAGATTCTCAATTGTATTGAGGTCTGGGCTTCGACTAGGCCATTCCAAGACATTAAATGTTTCCCCTTAAACCACTCGAGTGTTGCTTTAGCAGTATGCTTAGGGTCATTGTCTTGCTGGAAGGTGAACCTCCGTCCCAGTCTCAAATCTCTGGAAGACTGAAACAGGCTTTCCCTCAAGAATTTCCCTGTATTTAGCGCCATCCATCATTCCTTCAATTCTGACCAGTTTCCCAGTCCCTGCCAATGAAAAACATCCCCACAGCATGATGCTGCCACCACCATGCTTCACTGTGGGGATGGTGTTCTTGGGGTGATGAGAGGTGTTGGGTTTGCGCCAGACACAGGGTTTTCCTTGATGGCCAAAAAGCTCAATTTTAGTCTCATCTGACCAGAGTACCTTCTTCCATATGTTTGGGGAGTCTCCCACATGCCTTTTGGAGAACACCAAACGTGTTTGCTTATTTTTTTCTTTAAGCAATGGCTTTTTTCTGGACACTCTTCCGTAAAGCCCAGCTCTGTGGAGTGTACGGCTTAAAATGGTCCTATGGACAGATACTCCAATCTCTGCTGTGGAGCTTTGCAGCTCCTTCAGGGTTGTCTCTTTGTTGCCTCTCTGATTAATGCCCTCCTTGCCTGGTCCATGTGTTTTGGTGGGCGGCCCTCTCTTGGCAGGTTTGTTGTGGTGCCATATTCTTTCAATTTTTTTATAATGGATTTAATGGTGCTCCGTGGGATGTTCAAAGTTTCGGATATTTTTTTATAACCCAACCCTGATCTGTACTTCTCCACAACTTTGTCCCTGACCTGTTTGGAGAGCTCCTTGGTCTTCATGGTGCCGCGTGCTTGGTGGTGCCCCTTGCTTAGTGGTGTTGCAGACTCTGGGGCCTTTCAGACCAGGTGTATATATACACTGAGATCATGTGACAGATCATGTGACACTTAAATAAAGTCCACCTGTGTGCAATCTAACTAATTATGTGACTTCTGAAGGTAATTGGTTGCACCAGATCTTATTTAGGGGCTTCATAGCAAAGGGGGTGAATACATATGCACGCACCACTTTTCCGTTATTTATTTTGTAGAATTCTTTGAAACAAGTAATTTTTTTCATTTCACTTCACCAATTTGGACTATTTTGTGTATGTCCATTAAATGAAATCCAAAATAAAAATCATTTAAAATTACAGGTTGTAATGCAACAAAATAGGAAAAACGCCAAAGGGGATGAATACTTTTGCAAGGCACTGTAACAATGTTTAGAGTGTTGAAAGTTTCCAAGGGAAAAGTGGTATTCATCATTGGGAAATTGAAAAAATATGGAACTACCCAGACTCTACCCAAACTAAGCAACCGGGCAAGAAGGACCTTGGTCAGGGAGGTGACCAAGAAACTAATGACCACTCTGACAGAGCTACAGAGTTACTTGGCTAAGATGAAATAACCTGCCAGAAGGACAACAGTCTCCACAGCACTTCACCAATCTGGGCTTTATTGGAGAGTGGCCAGACAGAAGCCACTCCTGAGAAAAAGGCACGACAGCACGCCTGGAGTTTGCAAAAAGCACATGAAAGACAGCGCATAAGGCAAAAGATTCTGTGGTCTGATGAGACAAAAATGTAACTCTTTGGCCTGAATGCAAAGCACTATGTCTGGAGAAAACCAGGCACAGCTCATCCCCCAACTAATACCATCCCTACCGTCAAGCACGGTGGTGGCAGCATCATGCTATGGGGATGCTTTTCAGAGGCAGGGACTGAGTGACTGGTAAGGATAGAGTGAACAATGAATGGAGCCAAATCCTTGATGAGAACCTGCTTCAGAGTACAAACGACCTTAGACTGGGATGAAGAGTTATGTTCCAAAAGGACAATGACCCCAAACATACAGCCAAAGCAACGCTGGAATGGCTTCAGAACAAGAATGTGAAAGTCCTTGAGTGGCCCAGACAAAGTCCAGACTTGAATCCCATTGAAAATCTGTGGAAAGACTTGAAGATTGCTGTTCACAGCCGCTCCCCATCCAACTTAATAGAGCTGCAAGGAAGAATGGGAGAAAATCCCCAAATCCAGATGTGCAAAGCTGACAGACATACCAAAGACAACTCAAAGCTGTAATCGCCTCCAAAGGTGTTCTACAAAGTTTTGACTCAGGGGTGTGAATACTTATGTAAATGAGATATCTGGATTTAATTCTCAATACATTTTAAAAATGTCTAAAAACATGTTTTCACTGTCATTATGGGGTATTGTGTGTAGATGGGTGAGAACAAATATAAATGTAATACATTTGGAATAAGTCAAGGAGTATGAAGGCACTGTACAAATGCAATAAAAAAGAAATACGGGGATTGTGCCTTAAATTCTCAATTCATGGTACACACCCAACTTCGTGATGCTTTAAAAAAAAAAAACGTTCTCCGTGTTTATTCTGTGTGCAAAAACCCTGAGGTATTAGGGTGCACTAATCTTTAAAAGGTTAATTTATTCATAGAGATTTTGACAGAGATGTATGGCCAAGTCAACATCTCAGGCAGCTCTTCCCAGAGGGAGACGGCTGGTGCGAAGAACAGAAGGGGGAATGGAGGAGGGAGAGTGGGAGTGGGAAAGAGGGAGGGGGGCGAGATGGAGTGCAAGACAGAGAGAGACAAAGTATAGTGAGTCAACATTCTATAAACACAAAGACATAATTACCTCATAGGGGTTGGCAATGACCCTGCCCTTTCACCCAGTACACTTACAACTCCAGACTTCTCGTTTCAGCTCGGGGAGAGTAGGGGGTGACTTGAACATACATACAGTCAATTACATTTGGTACTGATAACTGTAGCGTACAATTTAATACAGTGTCAATATGATAGATGTCAGTGTGTAATACCTTACAGTGTAATACCATACATGCCTTTACTTTGATCTAACAAAACACTGATGATAATCTGTCCAATTTCTGTTCAATGGTCTTTCCAAGTAATGATAGATACCCATTGATTCTTGAAGAGCGTAACTTATAAACATACATTTAAGTTATTTAGCAGACGTTCTTATACAGAGCAACTTACATTCAGACAGTGCATTCACGGTTGTTTAACAACACAATTATTGCTTTAATACATTCAGCGTTAAACATCAATTGTACTTAAAATGTGTTGAGCCAAAAGTGTGATTTTTGTCTACACATCATTGATGCCGAGACAATCGGTTCTTCATTTTTGTTTCTTGATCCATATGAAATGTACAATGTCTAACAAGAGTGTGGCACTGGAGTCAACGAGCCCCACAGTCCCAGATAGGGCAACAGCTCCCCTCTGCTCTGTGGAGCATACTGTAGGGGCCTGCCTGCGTCTGTCTGTCCTCCACTTCTATATAAAGTGGATGGACTGTCATATTTGTCCAAGTTTGAGAGTGGTTACATTTCCCCAGCCCCTCCCTCAGCTAACCAAACAAAGTGGCAGGGTCAGGCTGTTGAAATGACAGATTGTGCCTTTATTAACATGAAATCTATCTTTAAAAAATTTGGTTTAGGGCAAAGATAACCATTAAATATGGGCTTTTAAATAGCCAAACCCATATTTAGAGAATGTTTTACGAGGGGCTTTTGTAAATGTACAGTGAGGGAACAAAGTATTTGATCCCCTGCTGATTTTGTACGTTTGCCTACTGACAAAGAAATGATCAGTCTATAATTTTAATTGTAGGTTTATTTGAACAGTGAGAGACAGAATAACAACAAAAAAATCCAGGAAAACGCATGTCAAAAATGTTATAAATTGATTTGCATTTTAATGAGGGAAATAAGTATTTTTCCCCCCTCTCAATCAGAAAGATTTCTGGCTCCCAGGTGTCTTTTATACAGGTAACGAGCTGAGATTAGGAGCACACTCTTAAAGGGAGTGCTCCTAATCTCAGCTTGTTACCTGTATAAAAGACACCTGTCCGCATAAGCAATCAATCAATCAGATTCCAAACTCTCCACCATGGCCAAGACCAAAGAGCTCTCCAAGGATGTCAGGGACAAGATTGTAGACCTACACAAGGATGGAGTGGGCTACAAGATCATCGCCAAGCAGCTTGGTGAGAAGGTGACAACATTTGGTGCGATTATTCGCAAATGGAAGAAACACAAAAGAACTGTCAATCTCCCTCGGCCTGGGGCTCCATGCAAGATCTCACCTCGTGGAGTTGCAATGCTCATGAGAACGGTGAGGAATCAGCCCAGAACTACACGGGAGGATCTTGTCAATGATCTCAAGGCAGCTGGGATCATAGTCACCAAGAAAACAATTGGTAACATACTACGCCGTGAAGGACTGAAATCCTGCAGCGCCCGCAAGGTCCCCCTGCTCAAGAAAGCACATATACATGCCCATCTGAAGTTTGCCAATGAACATCTGAATGATTCAGAGGAGAACTGGATGAAAGTGTTGTGGTCAGATGTGACCAAAATGGAGCGCTTTGGCATCAACTCAACTCTCCGTGTTTGGAGGAGGAGGAATGCTGCCTATGACCCCAAGAACACCATCCCCACCATCAAACATGAAGGTGGAAACATTATGCTTTGGGGGTGTTTTTCTGCTAAGGGGACAGGACAACATCACCGCATCAAAGGGACGATGGACGGGGCCATGTACCGTCAAATCTTGGGTGAGAACCTCCTTCCCTCAGCCAGGGCATTGAAAATGGGTTGTGGATGGGTATTCCAGCATGACAATGACCCAAAACACACGGCCAAGGCAACAAAGGAGTGGCTCAAGAAGAAGCACATTAAGGTCCTGGAGTGGCCTAGCCAGTCTCCAGACCTTAATCCCATAGAAAATCTGTGGAGGGAGCTGAAGGTTCGAGTTGCCAAACGTCAGCCTCGAAACCTTAATGACTTGGAGAAGATCTGCAGAGGAGTGGAACAAAATCCCTCCTGAGATGTGTGCAAACCTGGTGGCCAACTACAAGAAACGTCTGACCTCTGTAATTGCCAACAAGGGTTTTGCCACCAAGTACTAAGTCATGTTTTGCAGAGGGGTCAAATACTTATTTCCCTCATTAAAATGCAAATCAATTTATAGCATTTTTGACATGCGTTTTTCTGGATTTTTTTGTTGATATTCTGTCTCTCACTGTTCAAATAAACCTACCATTAAAATTATAGACTGATCATGTCTTTGTCAGTGGAAAAACGTACAAAATCAGCAGGGGATCAAATACTTTTTCCCCTCACTGTATGACCTTTAGAAAATGAGGTAATACACAAAATGCCTGCCTGCGTCAGCTATAGACTCGGGGTCCAGTACAGGAATTAAGCCGCATGCATACAATAATCCCACAGTTTAAGCTAAATGATGCTGAAAGCATAACAGCGAGATCTCTATTTTGAATGGATAGGTTAAAAAAAAGATTGTGAAAATAAAACAGCAAAGTCTAAACAATTAGGGCTTTTGCTTCGCTGACCAACAAGAACCTAAACACTGGAGTGGTCCGCGTAGTGGCATGTACAAAAGGTGCCCCACTGGATATGTTGGGGCAGAATGAAGTGATTCTTTGTGAAGCTGGGTTTACACCATACATAGGAGGGTTCCATACATATCAATCATCCATGTCAGACACTATAACTGATGATCTGTTGCTGCGACAGACTCGCTAGGTAAGATTTAATTTGTCCCATGTTTTTTTGTGTAAAAGGCCACGCATCACTTTCCATGGCCACATTCAACATTCTAATTTTTACCCAGGGCCTGCCTTCTCTGGCTACATTGTTCCAACTGCTTTGGTTTAAAGCAGGGTGGGGTCATCATCATACCCAATTATTTTACTTTTTGAATGAATGACCCGTCTTGCACAACTTCTACAATAAATGGTGATGTTCCATTTAGAAGTCAATGAAGAACGTAAAGCTATTTTGGTACAAATGTCAACATAAAGGTGTTATACGGCAGTCACCTAAAGTGTGAACATACGACAGATGTACCATACATTCTGATCTGTTGGAGATTGTACATTGGTCAGCTTGCCTGTAACATGCCCAAGTGACATTAATGAAATGTTCCAGTGCCTCCAACCCACGTTAGTTCTATTCTTGGTTTTCAGATTGAAAACCGCATCATAAGGCTGGCATGGAAACCCAGCACAAATGTGAACGTGCCATCACTGATTATGTTTAAGTGGGCCATGTGAAGCCACACTGACACAAGCTAGTATCCATTAGTCCTAGCCTCCCCCTCCAAAAGCATACAGCCTTTTATATGGCATGTTCTCTAAATGGATATATTTTTGGCCTGACAACTTCTTCCACTCCCTTGCCATCGGTCTGGTGGGCGGTTGTCAGGCAGAGCAGGGCAGCCCATTGCCTTCCATTAACCCCACTCAGACACGACCCCAGTATCCCAAGTCCAGGTTGGACATGGGGGGGGGGGGGGGGGGGTGGAATGCAACATGCCCTCCCTCTTTCACCTCTCACTCCTCTCTCCAATCTTTGGCCAGGTTTCCCCCTCTCCAAAAACCTCCCTTGCCCTGGGCGCATCTAATTGAAAGCCATCTCTGGGCTGAGAGAGTTCCGTTTCTTCTTTAATCCCTCCACTGGGGGAGGCTCACATGGTCTCAATTACCCCGGCACACTGGGTCTCCTCTGCAGTACCCTCTCCCTCTCTCCCCTCCTGCTCCAGCCTGCTCCTCTGCCAGCTAGCGCACCGGCCCGGGCCCTTTTTCAGCAGTTTATGTTATTAACCGCGCGCTGCCTAGTTCCTGTCCGTCACGGGGGCCTGGAGATGTTATCGCCAGCGTATACAGTTACCTCCAAAATATTCCATAAATTAGATTGGGATTGGCAATTCGGAATATGGAAGTGGGGTTTGGGGCAGCGGGGGGTGGGGGGGTGGAGGGGGGCTGGTGTTGAGGAGGGAGGCTGCAGTGCGGTGTAAGTAATAGCAGGAGAGGATCTCCCGTGTTTAGGTTGGATGGAGAACCGGCTGGGAGGTATGTCACTGGCAAAGTGAAGGAGAAACACACGAGAGGGGGAAAGCGCTTAAGGGCTTTGGGACGAGAGGGAGAAGAGACCCAAATCCATTTTCTATTTGGATAGAGATTCCTTCTGGTGGGGATTTGAATATCTGGATTCCAAACACGGAGCGGGCAGGGGTCGGACATCGGGATATATCGTCGGTGATAGCCGTGCATTCCCCCTGTAATGAAACAAGGCTGTGACTTTTCAACCCCCGGCCAGCCCCTGTCAATCCCCAGAGCATGGCTAAAGGTCCTGAGCTGAGACAGCCATCTGAGATTGGATTAGTGGTAACCTGTGAGGTCTCGAAACAATGGGCTCTCAGAGGATCTGAAACTAACACAAACATGGCCCTAGACACAGACTGCCAGACAAAGACAAACCCAATCCCAGTCTTGGTCAAATAGTTTCAAAATGCACAATGATAACCAAATATTCATTAGGGATGGAGAGTATTCTGTCAGGCTAGATCACACTATACCGCAGATAACACACACCTTTGACTGAATTTCAACTAGTCTGTTCATAGACCTAGCCTTGTCCCATACTGGAAGAATTGGCTATAGCACATATAGTATGGGACTAGGCTATCGTGGACCTGCATGTACTTCCTAGATGAATATCAATTATGAGGATATCACACAACTCAAGCCAAGGTTTCCAAGAACGTTTAGTTGGAGGTTGTTTCTAGTATCTGATTTTCTAAACATGGACCAGACCTGTAGAACTGGCGTTCAGACCACACAAGCTAGAGAAATGCTTACTGCACACACATCTACTGTACATATCAAGGTCATCTTCTGTCAAAACACTGCTGAACTCCATAACACAACAAGTTCAAATTCAACCTGAATTTTCATTGTCATTCCCAGACCCTAAAGTGTCACAGAATTGGTTTAGGGCTAGAATTAGATTGTTATCAAAGCTGGAGTACAGACAACTGCACTACTGCAAGAATCTCAATACTTTTGACACCTGGGGGGAGTAATTAACAATCCTGTAACTATCCAGTATCCACAAGCAAATAATCGGACATCCAAACAAAAATACCGGTAGACACTCCCTCTCTCCCCATAGCGCAGTGTATACATGCACTGGAAGACCTACCCTCATCTCCCCTCCTCGGAGGTGCACTGCCATGTCAAAGAAGAGGAAGCTCAGTGATTTCTGTTGTTGTTATTATGCGGACAGGCCTGTTGGGGTGGAGGTGCCCTCTGAGAACAGATAGAGCTCAGAGAGCCTGTTTCACTGTGGAGAGAGAGAGGGGGGGGGGGGAGAACGAGAGAGGGAGGAAATGAGAAACTGTTTAGTCCCCTGCTCAAGCGAAAGCAGGCAGGCAGGCAGGCAGCTCAACTAAGGTAAACACGAGTGGGCCGCAAAAAGGGGGTCAGGGGTTCAGCCGCCACCCGGGGCCAGACTGATCTAAATTCTGTTATCTGCTTGACTGTAACTCCATGCATGACTAATGTGCCGCGCTGTCCCTTTAATTAGGGCTGACCTCCTGCAGAGTCACTGGCATTTTAAAGCCGGGCATCTTGAGAACGGGGGCCACCTCGCATTTACTGAACACTTGGATTTAAGTTGTTCATCTGTGTATTGTGCATCTACCTGGCCAGGCGACCCTCTGTGAGGGGAATCATTGTTAAACCCTTTATTTGACTGAGCCCATCATGGAACAGCAGCTAACCATTCGCTTTTAGGGATTTCTCAGCACGTCAGTTTTACGAGGAAAAACACCACAAGCAGAATTGTGCTGGTAGTTAAGACAGCGGCCGTTAAGCACAAGCAGCAGCTCTGCTAATAATCCGCCATTCTGGTGACCTGGTAATGGCACAGGTTATGAGACCGGGAGAGAGGAACCAGGATAGCTCTTCAGGCCAATACAGCCTACAACAGCTAAGATGATATGACCACTGAGAAACTTTTAGAGGATAGGAGGAATAGCTGAACTTGCGATACTGTGTAAAGGACATTTAAAATCAACTTGCATTAAGATTATAATCAATAAATTCTAGTTTAATCTACTAACATCCGACATTACTGAATAGGTCAAATATTCATTCCTCAATAAATTGCCTACATATACTTTATGTGAACAGTAAGAAGACAGAAAAAAAGAGGTAGGAATTTAAATCAGAACATTTGCATTTAGGCTAATTGCCTCTGACCTCAGATCTGCACATGGGAAGTGAGCGGGAACAGAGGATGTCAAGCAGTGAGACTCGTGCTTCAACAGAAACTGTAGGCTTGTTCCCAGAGGACAGATGACTACCTCTACATAATATACCTTGCCCTGTTGATCCCGAGCATTTAGGAATTTGTCTAGTCTCAAACCAGGCCATTTAAAACTGTTACAAGTGATGGGAGATGCTCTATATACACTTTTGTTGTGTTAACTTTGACTTTAAAATGGCTAACTGATGCATGATGATCTTATATGCATTGGTCATATCAATATCCTAGCTGACATTGAAGAATAGCCTAAAAAGTTGTACACTGAAGCAAAATTATCCTGCCCACTTTAATTTTTGCTGTTTGTCAAATGGACTGTTGTCGAATGATATTTTGGTGAATTATAGGAAGTGTTTTGGTTTGGCTGGAGCTGGGAAGTGCATCAGAGAATACAAAGGTCACAAGGTCATTTACACTCCGAGACGTAATGTGGCATTGAGATCGTCGCTTGTAAATCAACACGATTTGATTTGCAACATTTGTCCAGACCTTATATTACAGATGAAGGGGTATGGCCTTGCTGCGTGTGCATGTGTAAAGTTTACATGCATCATTACATTGGTTTCACTGGAAATAACGTTCCATGTTAATGTTCATGTAAAAGACACGCATCTACGAAAGGCAGAACCAACAACACTTTGCACTGACGCTTAAATCCTCTGAAAAATACAACAGTCTAGGAAGTGTAACATTCTGTTAATAATCCAAACTCATTGTGGCAAAAATGCCAGGCTTCTGTTAAAAATAATACATATTTTACATGTCAAAACATTCAGCGTTAAACATCAATTGTACTTAAAATGTGTTGAGCCAAAAGTGTGATTTTTGTCTACACGTCATTGATGCCGAGACAATCGTTTCTTCATTTTCGTTTCCTGATCCATATGAAATGTACAATGTCTAACAAGAGTGTGGCACTGGAGTCAACGAGCCCCACAGTCCCAGATAGGGCAACAGCTCCCCTCTGCTCTGTGGAGCATACTGTAGGGGCCTGCCTGCGTCTGTCTGTCCTCCACTCTGGAACATGTGGTTTTGGTTACAGAATGTTTTACTGCTGAACAATGTGTCTGCCTTGGAGCTCGGCACGCCGCATAAAGGGCACTTTGTCCCCGGTGCCCACACGGGAAGAAGTCCGCCCCATCACACACACACTGGGCCATGATGACATCAGCAGCCTGTGCTGGCGAGGCCCACGTCGATAAAGCCTTTCTCACCCGCCTATCATAGTGAGTGCGTTAGTGCCGTGCCCCTCGTATTCCCATAATTCCTCCACTTTTTCCCTTTGTCTGACTGACGTCTGTGTGCTGATGTGTCCGTTTCCAGTGAGGTGATGTTAAGGGAAGTGTGTCTGCTGCACCAGGTCCTGGTTGTAAAAAGGACTGAGCACAGCTACCAAACCCCTGCTCTATGACAGATGGATCATTAGATCAAAGTGAGAACAGCAGAATGCTGCAGAGAGCCAAGTGCTCCGGACTGAAACGAATAAAGATCAGACGTACTGAGTGGTAGGGTCGTATAAAAAATAATGAAACAAGAACTAAAAAGTGGAATTACATGGGCGCATGTAAAAGCCAAATAAAACTTCAAATGGGAATGACAAATTACTAAATTATAACAATGGGATCTCAACAGCCAATATACTCGAGAAAACGGCACAAAGTCAAGGGACAAGTGAATGTATTCAATGTGACTAGCAAAACATGACCAATGTGGCTCCATTCATTCAAAAAGGTGTTAAGTGAATGAGATGATGATGATGATGATAAGGTGACTAGCACACCCAGGGTGCAGGGGTAAAGGGGACTGGAGGACCAGGCCTGGCATGACGTCACTGCTGTCATGTTTCTCAGCACCTCTCCATGGCTCAAAAATAATCATTCACATGCATTGACACAGCTGCTGTATGTAACGACTAGTGATGCGCGGGTTGACTCGTAACCCACAGTCCACCCGGTTAAATCCGCGGGGAGGGCAGCTTTAGGGCCATGAAATATTGTGTGGATGAAGGGCCGGTGGGTAGCGAGCAGGTTGAAATAAGAGAAACATTTATGAATATTTTTAAGGTAAAGTTTTCATTCTAGTGCAATTGAGATCTATAGGCTACATTGAGGATTTTCTTTCATTATTTTAGGCTATCTGGCATTAGCGCGTAAGCCTAAGCTTTAGGGCATAACTCAGCGTTTCCCAAACTATGTCCTGGAGACCACAAGGGGTGCACGTTTTGGTTTTTGCCCTAGCACTACACAGCTGTTTCAAATAATCAAAGCTAGATGATTAGTTGATTATTTGAATCAGCTGTGTAGTCCTAGGGAAATAACCAAAACTTGCACCCCTTGTGGTCTCCAGGACATAGTTTGGGAAACCCTGACCTAACTGTAGCCTACACACCAATCGCCAAATGCTTTTGGGAACAGGCAGAAAAAAGTTCACGTCGATCCACAGAGGCAAAAAGGGCAAAGTCAGAGTTTAATTCAATAAGAGAAAAGCTGCAAAATGTAGAGTTGAAAATAAAGAGAAGGGAGGGCCAGAAAAGTTTGGGAAAGATTTAATGAAGTGGTAAAAGAGGATGATAGCAGTGCCGGCTATGTTATGTGTGATGATTGTGAGGCGCTATACAAATTCGACAGTCACATGTCGGGGACTTCAAATAGGCCTCTGGCACGTCAAGGGAACTGTAGCCTATTGTTCAGATGGCTGTAGGTCTATAACCTCTCACATAGCCTTAATATTAAATCCTGCAGAATGAAGCATTTCTTGCAGTAAAATGATACACCAATTGTAGGCTACATTTTTACTCGGGAACTGGAGCAGAGAAATGTGATTTATTTCTTTCAGCATCTTGAGAGAATCCGAATGGCAGTTAGATAACATCTGTAGAGGTGCTATATTCATCAACATCATAAAAGCTGATAGCATTTCAACCACATAGAATATGCATCCAACCCGAACTGAAATCTTATCAGAAACAGGTTGGGTCATTTTCACCGCTTTCTATTTCCTTACAACCAGTCAAACTGATGTCATTTGGACATTTTACACAGAAAATCTTTCCCATAATTTTTTTGTTATTGCATTTTCTCCCCAGTCCCTAAACGTCTTTGCTCCACGAAAGAAACAGAGATGACAAAACTTTACCGATGTCAACTAGATTGAAGCACTCATTCTATTGATTTATGACATTCTAGTGAGTAAGGGTTTATTTATTATTCTAGGGCAACATATGACAGAAGAGATGCTGCATGTTTCTAATTATAGACAAGTTGACTAACAAATAGGCAAAATGTCAGAAATGATAAGCAGAAACATAGCTTATCTAAATCAGGCAAAAAGAATCCTGCACCCCCGGTCAAAATATCGTTCCGCCGTCTGACTGTAGCTTCAGATTATCACATATAGTCGGGCGGTTGCGGATGGGTTGGTTATTAGCCACTGTGGGCAGGTACGGGTGAACAAACTAACCCGTGCACCACTACTAACGGCATCACATCCAAACTCCATTTCCCAGCAGCATCCCTGCTGGACACATGACGGGCTGATACTCGGTTCAGTCCAATCAAGAGCACCCTATGACACCTATAAGGCTACTGGTATTGCATGGAGTTGCAGCTAATGCTCATAACGGACAGGGATTTGCTGTTCATGGTTATGATACCACACCATGATCCAGATATTGTATCAATTTATAGAGAATATTTTACACCAATAAAATAAACCTTGCAGAGTTTTTCTGATGCTGGCACTTTGATACCCCACATAGCATAGGTTAAACCATTTTAACTTGGTTTATGGGCAGACCTACATGTCTACCTAGGCCTGTACCCACATAGTCCTTCACCATGTCCATCTCACTTTCTCCATGGGACTTTCTCCATGTGATGGGAGGCATCATCTAATCATCTAACACACACTCTGCCTTCCAACCCCTGAACACGCCAACAGATGGAGCCAGGTCAGAGCAGAGCAGCAGAGCCACAGGAATTCTGCAGCACGAAGAGAGGAGTGCCAAAAAAACATCTCCGCTCAGCTTGGGAGAAGCCAAAAGGTGGCATTTGTTCAACATTACTGCATGTACGGTTTAGCGCCCGGATGGGAAGCCTCACACCTGCTGGTGTCCAAAGCTATGCCATTGTTATGACTCGAGAGTTCGCCTCAGAGAAAGCGCATAATATCAACACAGACCTCTAAGCTTCTGTAAAGGCATTCCTTTTTAATGTATTCAGCTTGACATCTGTGTAGTTGCTTTAGTTTTGACAGATGTCACAAATCAAACATGAATGTGAATAAAATTGACATTTTTCTGTTATCACCCTCAAAGCTTCTTATCTGCTGACATGTGAACACAGGCATCTGACATTTATGTAATGTGATAAGTGTGCATGTGTAAGGTTTACATGCATCATTACATTGGTTTCACTTTCATGCCATAACATGCAATCTACTATAAAGTCATATTCAAAGGGATAATCTGCAGCTGAAACAATAAAGTGTTTCCCCGCCACTGTTTCGGTATTAAGCTGAGGGATGGGGCTGGAGAAATGTAACCACTTAAATTCCTAAACAGTGCGATGGATACAAGGAGAGAGCATCCATGATACACTACATGACCAAAAGTATGTGGACACCTGCTTGTCTAAAGTCTCATTTCAAAATCATGGGCATTACTATGGATTGTTCTCCCCTTTGCTGCTATAACAGCCTCCACTCTAGGTTTTCCACTAGATGTTGGAACATTGCTGCGGGGGCTTCCATTCAGCCACAAGAGCATTAGTGAGGTTGGGCACTGATGTTGGGCGCAGTCAGCGTTCCAATTCATCCCAAAGGTGTTCGATGGGGTTGAGGTCAGGGCTCTGTGCAGGCCAGTCAAGTTGTTGCACACCGATCTCGACAAACCATTTCCGTACGGACCTTGCTTTGTGCATGGGGGCATTGTCATGCATGCTGAAACAGGAAAGGGACTTCCCCAAACTGTTGACACAAAGTTGGAAGCACAGAATCGTCTAGAATATAATTGTATGCTGTAGCGTTAGGATTTCCCTTCATTGGAACTAAGGGGCCTAGCCCGAACCAAGAAAAACAGCCCCAGACCATTATTCCTCCACCAAACTTTACAGTTGGCACTATGCATTCGGGCAGGTAGCGTTCTCCTGGCATCCGCCAAACCCAGATTTGTCAGTTGGACTGCCAGCTGGTGAAGCGTAATTCATCACTCCAGAGAACACGTTTCCAATGGTGGTGAGCTTTACACCACTCCAACTGACACTAGGCATTGTACATGGTGATCTTAGGCTTCTGTGCAACTGCTCGGCCATGGAAACCCATTTCATGAAGCTCCCGAAGAAAAGTTATGTTACTTCCAGAGGCAGTTTGGAACTTGGTAGTGAGTGTTGCAACCAAGGTCAGACGATCTTTACGCGCTATGCGCTTCAGCACTCAGAGGTCCCGTTCTGTGAGCTTGTGTGGCCTACCACTTCGCGGCTGAGCCGTTGTTGCTCCTAGACGTTTCCACTTCACAATAACAGCCCTTACAGTTGACCAGGGCAGCTCTAGCAGGGCAGAAATTTGACGAACTGACTTGTTGGAAAGGTGGCATTCTATGACGGTGCCACGTTGAAAGTCACTGAGCTCTTCAGTACGGACCATTCTACTTCCAATGTTTGTCTATGAAGATTGCATGGCTGTGTGTTCGATTTATACACCTGTCAGCAACAGGTATGGCTGAAATAGCCAAATCCACTAATTTGAAGGGGTGTCCACATACATTTGGCCATGTAGTGTATCAGAATGATAGTTTTAATCATGCTGAGGCTATACAGTGTTTGTTTACATTTACTTTGTTCACAAACAGAGTAAAACAAAGCTCATATTTTGAGTTCTGATGGGGGTACAACAGTTGAACTAAGCTTATGTGGCATTTTTATAAGTTATATTCTTCAAGAATCAATGGATACATATCATTAATTTATAAGTCCAAAAATGGATGTAGCACCCACAGATTGTCCCTTTAAAGTAGGGCCTAGGCCTACAGTAAATGCACAGGGTTATATATGGGTGTATTCATTAATTGGATTCCGATGCAAAACGTTTTGCAACGTAAATCATTTACCGTTTACTTTAGGAACCAAGCAGACACAAATGTAAACAAACAGGGAGGGACCTACCTACATTGTCCAATAGAAACTCTGGTCTTTGCCGTAAACGGTTTCCGTTGCAAACCCAACGGAAACTGTTTACCATTTACTCTTGGAACCAAACGGAATCAAACAGAGGAAACAGAACGGGGAGGGACCTACCAGGGGTGTATTCATTACGCCAATTCTGTTGCAAAACGTGTATTAAACGGAAGCAAACGGAACGAAACGGGGAGGGACATAGGTACATTTGGAAAACGCTTTGCAACAAAAACGAGAGTTTCTATTGGCCAAATTCAGGTGGGTCCCGACCCGTTTCGGTTACTCTGTTTACTTCAATTTGGTTCCTAGAGTAAACGGAAACGTTTTGCAACGGAATCTGACTAATTAATAGGCCTTGACCCCAGTTGTTATGAGGTTGGACCTGGCCCACTCAACAAAAGTGAATGGGAGAAACTCAACCACTACAATCTGTGTGAACTGTCATATTGATAGCCTAATTGTTCTAATCTACAGGAGAGCGTGAACATTTGGTGGATAGGCCTAAAAAGGTCCCATAAAGCCAGACTAGGGTTAGTGCCCCTACTACAATTGAAAAGGGATAACGACCTGGCTGAACTATCCAATATCAGCAGAGTTAATAAAATTGAATTAGCGATAAACCTATTTAAATGTAGGTTTCGAAATTACACCAAAATTCAATCTAACGATAAAATAAAAATCATTACTCACCCTGTCTGGTGCTTGTCGATTCGGTCTCGCGCAAAGGGTTTTCGTTGTCATTTAAGCGTATTTTCATTAATTGGAAACTTCAATTATCCCCAGTCCCCACAAATCCACCGAGATTTTATAAATGACCTACTACTACGGTCACTGACTTGTAAACAGACATTTGTAATTTAATGGTCATGGATCGTTCAAATAGCCCGTTGATAACATGTTGCTAAAGTCGTGGTTCCTCGTCAGTGCTTGCCTGTTTTACTAAAATATGATTACCTGCTTTACGTCATTACGCATGATTAATTCAGGCCTGCGTCCTTAAATAAAAAATACTAACAGCCTATTAATATAATATTCTATAAATATATTTGACAGATTGAATTTAATCTTATAACCAACAATTTTGCCCCTCATGTTATTTGAAATGTCTGTACTTTGAAAGTTAGGTTTTAATCCTAAAAAGAGTAACCTGCTCTACGCAAATGTCATATTGATGTTTACCATAATCAAAATGATCAATATATGACATTTAAATATAGGTTTTTCAGTTGGACACATATTGCTCCTCTCTCAGACAGAGGAAGTGTAGTGACCAAAAACTATATTTTGTCGCCCTCCTCTGGTAAGTGTGGACCACGCATCGCCACAGAGCATTGAACATAAATTGTAAAAAATCAAGACTGAAACTAAAGGGTTGTACAGCAATATATATGCATACTATTTTACACTTTTACATATACAGACATATAAAAAATCTAAACGATCCAGTAATTTCTGTAGAAAGTAGAGTTCTATAACTTTCCACACACTCAGACCTTGTTGGCTTAGATATAATAGAGACAGTATATGCTGTATTCTTTATTTTCAGACTACCATTACTTAAATGTAAATTTGTCAAAGGTTGTGAGTCTTTTCATTGAAATACATTAAAGGTGATTTGCACCAAAGCACAATTAAGAGATATAGCTTATAGAGAATGAACTATGGGGAAATTACATTTAATAATGTTGACCTCAGAGCCATCCAAAACGATGGCAACAAAGGTAGCAAAACCCTAATCTGATTTAATACATTCCCGTGGCTTACAGCCAACACTTCAAATTTGAGAGAAATGTTGGTGGAGAGAATGATTAAGTTGCTAATTTAGCTGTTAGGGCTTGTTTCCCCCACCACTAATGATAATTAACATGCAAATGAGTCTGGGGATCATAGAGGCACAGTGGTTCTCTGTTCATTACTGACTTAATTACTGTTTGAACAGTGGAATATCATGGTTATAAATGGGAGCATTTCAGGTAATGGGCAGGACAATAATTAGGGTTATGACACCAAGAGAAATGCTCTGTTGTTGGTGCCCCAGCCACAGGGAACTGATGCCATAGCCATCGAGCGCTTGACTTACTTGGCTTGATATACTGTAAAGGTGAAGTAGACAGTGGTTATTACACTCTGTTTGAACTAACTATTAGACCAACTAAGAGATTCTGGAAAGTGGCAGCTATAGTGAGGTTTGATGAGACAAAGGTCACATTCATTTATTAGGTGCTCAAGTGAATGGCCAGTCAGTCCTACAATTTATACTGAACAAAAATATAAACGCAACATGCAATAATTTCAACGATTTTACATTTTTTACATTTTAGTCATTTAGCAGACGCTCTTATCCAGAGCGACTTACAGTTAGTGAGTGCATACATTTTTCATACTGGCCCCCCGTGGGAATCGAACCCACAACCCTGGCGTTGCAAACGCCATGCTCTACCAACTGAGCTACAGGGGGCTGAGTTAACAGTTCCTATAAGGAAATCAGTCAATTGTAATAAATTCATTAGGCCCTAATCTATGGATTTCACATGACTGGGCAAGGGCACAGTCATTGGTGGGCATAGGCCCACCCACTGGGGAGCCAGGCCCAGCCAATCAAAATTAGTTTTTCCCCACAAAAGGGTTTTATTACAGACAGAAATACTCCTCAGTTTCATCAGCTGCCTGGGTGGCTGCACTCAGACGATCCCACAGGTGAAGAAGCTGGATGTGGAGGTCCTGGGCTGGCGTGGTTACACGTTGTCTGCGGTTGTGAGGCGGGTTGGACGTACTGCCAAATTCTCTAAAATGATGCTGGAGGCGGCTTATAGTAGAGAATTGAACACTCAATTCACTGGCAACAGCTTTGGGGGACATTCCTGTAGTCAACATGCCAATTGCACGCTCCCTGCAAACTTGAGACATCTGTGGCATTGTGTTGTGTGACATAACTGCTCATTTTAGAGTGGCCTTTTATTCTCCCCAGAACAAGGTGCACCTGTGTAATGATCATGCTGTTCAATCAGCTTCTTGATATGCCACACCTGTCAGGTGGATGGATTATCTTGGCAAAGTAGAAATGCTCATTAACAGGGATGCAAACACATTTGTGCACAAAATGTGAGAGAAATAAGCTTTTTGTGCATATGGAAAATTTCTGGGATCTTTTATTTCAGCTCATGAAACACTTTACATGTAGCGTTTATATTTTTGTTCAGTGTACATATGTAGTACTCACAGTATATAATATTTTATCTGGTATACTAACATTTGGTTAAAAAAAAAAGGTTCTATATTATGTTCAACAGCAATTTAAATAAGTTATCTTGAATCACTTTAAATCCTATAGTTCTTTAATTAAGCCTTATATTTCCATATGCAGCTCCTGACAGGTGCAAGGGGACTCATTACTGTGATTTACAGCCAATAATATAAATTTATCTTAAAGCAAAGGAGCAAATTGGACTGTAAATGTCATTATCCTGTGTATTCAATTATGCTACCCTGAGCTGAAACTAATGTTAATCAATACAAGTCACTGATTTCTCCATAAGGCAGGTCCCTTCAACTCGAAGGGTTAAGCAAAATAAAATTAACACCTTCTCCATACACATTTCATTCTTCTTAATTAGCACTTCTTTAATGCACTTTTTAATACACTTAACTTTATATTTTTACATTAATGGTTAACAAGACAACAAATTACAACAGTCACTGCATGCACACATTACAATCTACCTCAAAACGTCTATCCAACATTGTATTTGCTTTCTGGCTTTGTAACTAGGGGAAAAAAGAAACTAAAAGCCAAATTGTCAAGTACAAAAAATAAACAAAACAGAAGCAGCAAAGAATAAAGTGCACATTTTCATTCTGAACTTTTCAGACCACATTCCAACTGCCTTGGCACGACCCCGATCCAACGCAAACACATAGCCATACATACACCTGAAGGACAACTGCCATTAGTGACACACTAATCAGAGACATTAAGGTTTAGAGAGACAGTTACAAGTCATAAATAAGCTGTTCAATGATAGTGCTACTGCCTGAATACCATATTAAAAAGGAATATGCCAACATAACAAGTACCTTTCTCAATCTAAAATCTCACCTATTACGGGGCAAGGCTTTGGGGTGCAGAGATTTGATCATGATAAATAATGGTGACGTTTCCACTTGAACGATCCTTTAGAGTTGCTATGATGTAAAAGCACACACACACACACCCAACGAGTGTCTTACCACTAAATAAGTAGTCTAAACAGCTACGGCTTCTCAACCATGATCGCTGAATTGCTACAGGCAACAGCTCGGACAGAGCGTGATCCACTCTGTCCAACATTGATTTACATGGAGCCGAGGACCAATCAAAGAAAGCATGACATAATACAGTGCATGACCCCAAGGCATGCGAGTGCATTTAGAACGGACTAGCCTCTCCATCACCTAGAATGTTTGTCTACTTTGTTTCATATAGCCAGTGTCATTTCATAGTCAGAATATAGACTGGAGTTACCACCACACCGTGTGCAGTAAGCTTATAGGAATACATCTTTTTGCATTTCTGCTGCACTTTTGGATGTTCCCAGGTATTTACAACAACAAAGGTTTTGTTTTTCATAACTTCCTTCAGATTGCCATTATTTCAGGGTGGCACTTAATCATCTTCCGTGTTGAAAGGCATGTAACGTCAAATCAAGTACACAAAAACAATATGCAACCTCTTTTGCAATGCATGACAACATATTGTATGGCTGTATTTGGTATCAAATAAATTCCTCTTCTATAAAATGCACTGATAAAAGATGTTATCTTTAAATTAATACTAGCGCAAAAAATATTCTAAAACTGTCCCAAAGGAGATAGTGAATGATTTGAGGGGACGTGCGTGTCTAGCAGGGTTGGGCGTCAATTCATTTTCAAGCCATTCCACTTTTTTTTTCTTTTTTTAATCCTGAACTGAAAAATCCTCATCGAAACAATGTAACATTTTCAAATTCATCCATTGAATTTAAGTTCACTTCCTGATTTGACCACATTGAAAACCGAATTGACCCCGACCCCATTGTCTAGGTAGCAAGGACTCTCCCCCTCTGGTTAACACAGGATAGTCTTGGTCTTTTCGCGGTCGACGTTCTCTCCACGGTTCATCTCACGGTCGGTCGGTGACCATTTCTACCGGCCCTGCTGCAAGTACTGCTGGGTGAACATGTTCAACTCACTGTCCAGCCAGCCAGCCTTATTCCTGCCAGGGGACAAGACAACACCATACTCAGGTACAGAGATAGGTACACACCATCAAGACAGTAGTAGTGCCTTGTCTTCAATGAAAACAGATGGTACTTTAATACCTCAGTATACTGAACAAAAATATAAAATCGCAACTTGCAACAATTTCAAAGATTTTGCTGCGTTACAGCTCATATAAGAAAATCAGTCAATTGAAAAAACTTAATTAGGCCCTAATCTATGGATTTTACATGACTGGGCAGGGGCGCAGCCAATCAGAATGAGTTTTTCCCCACAAAAGGGCATTATTACAGACAGAAATACTCCTCAGCCCCCCCTCCCCCTCTGACAATCCCGCAGGTGAAGAAGCCAGATGTGGAGGTCCTGGGCTGGCGTAGTTACGTGGTCTGCGGTTGTGAAGCCGGTTGGACGTACTGCCAAATTCTCTAAAACGACTTTTAATTAACATTTAATTATCTGGAAACTGCTCTGGTGGACATTCTTGCAATCAGCATGCCAATTGCACACTCCCTCAAACTTGAGACATCTGTCATTGTGTTGTGTGACAAAACGGCACATTTTAGGAGTGGCCTTTTATTGTCCCCAGCACAAGGTGCACCTGTGTAATGATCATGCTGTTTAATCAGCATGATATGCCACACCTGTCAGGTGGATGGATTATCTTGACAAAAGGATAAAATGCTCACTAACAGGGATGTAAACAAATTTGTGCACAATTTTAGAGAAATAAGCTTTTTGTGCGTATGGAACATTTCTGGGATCTTTTATTTCAGCTCGTGAAACATGGGACCAGCACTTTACATGTCGTTTATATTTTTGATCAGTGCAGTTATGCTCAATAATTTTTTTCCTTTACTATGAGCCCGTTGAGAGTTTAAGTTATTGAGAATGCCAAGGAGCCTTGCTCACTGAGCAATAATGACTGAGCAGTGTCTCTGTCCGAAATGGTACCCTATCCCCTATGTAGTGCTCTACTTTTGACCAGAGTCCTATGGGCACTAGGTTTTTTTAAGGAATAGGGTGCCATTTCAGATGCAACCAGTGTGTTATCTAGCATCATGTCTTACCGGAGCAGTTTGGCCTTGCTCTGAAGCGCATCCAGCAGCTCTATCTTCGTGTTCATGTCGGTGATCTCATCCTCCAAGTTCTGCCGCGTCACGTCCACCTGCTGACACAGCTGAGCAAAGGTGCCGGCCAGCTCCCTGCACAGACACACATAGACAGATACACACCAGAAGCTCAGGGCCACGCAGTCTCAACTCTACTTAGTGAACTCGCTGAACAAGATTCCTATGGAGCCATGTCCATGTCTGGGACAACTTCAGCATTTCCTAAAGCGTTTAGGCATTTTGAGGAATAGCGCTCTGAGAGTCAGGGGCCATATGTGTACCAAGCATCTCTGAGTAGAAGTGCTGATCTAGGATCAAAACGGATCCTAAATCAGCAGTCCTTGGGTCCTACTTACAACTGTTATGTCAGCTTTGTTTTCAGAATGACCTACAACTGCAAAGAGCAATATGCTCACTAGATAGCTTTTATGCAAACTGGATCCCACTGCCAGTCCCTCCTCTCACCACCAGAGGGCCTCTATGAGGCCGGCATGCCTCTGTTCAGAGAACAATTCCCACACGGCATGAGACAATCTATTAATATAAAAAAAGCTTAAGTAACGTTGTGTGACAGATTGACTGGCCAGTGGTTCTACGAAGCGGCTTTAGCAAATTCTACACTAGCTGCCCGCTAACAAACATGCAGGAACTGAATTACGGAGAGTGGCAGTGTGGAGGCCTGCCAAACATGCCATCTCTTTGTGGAGGGGATTATATTGGCCTTGTAAGACCCGGTTGTGGTGGCATAGGCGGGCAGCGGGCAGATAGAGAATAAATGGAGAGAGGATGGATAAACAGATGGCGAGAGCAACTTGATAGAGAGGGAGAAAGTGAGATGGAGTGTGGTGAAAGAGGGATAGATAGGAAGAGATGGAGGAGATGGAGTAATAGGAAATGTAGTGAGAAAAGGAGTGAGTGAGTCAGACAAAACAGATCGCTGCAGATGGGGTGTCCATTACTCACTGCTGAACCTGGTGGCTGCAGTTGGAGCCGGTGTAGCTGACAATGAGCTGCAGCTTCTCGCTGGCGTAGTCCACAAACTGGCGCTTGAAGGCCCTCTCCTTGGCCTTGGTGGTCCACGTGAGGCGCTCGTACACGTACAGCAGGCCATACAGCCCCACCGAAAGGGCGATCAGACGCCAGCCCACTGCCTTCCAGATCTGACACACATTTTTAATACTTTACTTGGATCTTCAATGAACCATTGTTGAGTGCAAAGGAAGAAAATAAATGTCATGCCTGGGTTAAACAGGGAAAAACTGAAAGTGTCAGCTCCTTTCTAACTTCCAACTTGTTTTCAGAGATTACACTTTTGGTTTAGGGCATTGTTAACGACAATCATTTGCACATTCTTTAAAGCCTTCATCATTGAGTGCGTTTCCTCTATCCTTACCACGCCACCGACCACTATGATGCCCATGGATGTACGGGAGGTGAGGGAGGCCAGGCCGGTCACCATGGAGACCATCAGCTCCTCCTGGGTCATGGAGTTCTGGGGGAACGGGGGCATGCTGGTGCTGACCGGGGTGAGGGCCATGGGCCGAGGAACCTACAGGACAGACACCAATGACATATATAAACCCTGCATAGCTGATGCTATGTCTTGGCCAATAAGAGCCTTTAAAGCAACCATGATCATACTCCTCCTTTCGGGGCTTTGATTAATGGAAGAGAATCAGGGAAAAACGATATCCCCACATTAAAATAACCAACTTGTCAACAATGCAACAATGTGCGGAATATGGATGCAGCCAGCAAACAATTCAAGCGATGTGGGAAGCGATTTCATATGTAAGTACCTAAATTATTAGTGTAGAAAATTTACTTTTTGGTCCATTTTAAGAGACAGACTGCTCCTGACAGCTTGTGGTACTGTGTAACCATAGCAATGCAAGTAAGCAAATGTCTGTATGCTAGCTAGCTTACAAAGATATTAAGCATGGATGAAGTGAAAACATTATTATGGGATCATGCATTAACTTCTCCAGCTTTACATTCTAGCAATCAACATTGTGTTGCTTTGTAGTGTAGAGGTGAGCTACAGTACATGTATTCATTTCAAGAGCTAAAGGTTTTGTAAGAAATACGTTTTTTTCCCCTTCATTACAGACACTGTAATACAGCGATTCTCAACTGGTGGGGAGGTTTTGAATGGGTCCTGACTGTTTTCAATATAGAGTTATAGCAGCGCTATTTAGCAGATTTGGTTGATTTTGTGGTCTCAAACCAGCGAATATTGGATCTCGACAGACAACCTGGTTCAATTTGGGTCCCGAGGCAAAACCAGTCGACAACCACTGCTTTAAAACATACTTTAACAATACATAGTGTTGTATGAACTGAACAGAAGCCAATCATTTCTCAACAAAAATTGAAAATAGAAAAACATTTAGGATTTTTTTTATACAGTTCTTATGTTGCAGTCCCCACTACAACAAATAAATACTTAAAATGCATATATTTTTGTCCTTGAAACATTACATTGAAATACTGTACATTCCCATTAATTCCTTTGGAGGCTGTTCCTTATGAGGAGTAGAATAATGGTGGAAGGTGACTTCAGAACAGCGTCTGTCATCTAGTGAATAAATATATATATCATTGACAGACACACATCCACAGGGGGGGCATTGAGCAAGCACACAGGAAAAAGGGTAAGTAATAGGAACCCAGAATGGAGTATGTGTGGGGGAGCTTGTCTGCTACCAAAGAGGATTCACTCTGGTTCCACCAAGAAAATAATGATTTTACCTTATCACTTTGTGCTTTTCAAACAATACCACAGCGGCCACCCCGCCAATTATTTGGTAAATAGCTGAGGGATGGGGCTGGAAAAAATGTAACCACTCAAATTAATAGACAGAGCTATGGATACAAGGACTGACCATCCATGAGATCAAAATGATAGTTTTAACCATGTTTTGAGGCTATACAGTGTTTGTTAACAATTACATAATTTACAAACAAAGGAGTAAAACAAGCTTATATTTTAGGGGTTCTGATGAGGTAAGAAAATTGAACTAAGTTCAGGGGGCATTATAAATTATAATCTTTAAGAATAAATACATTTAAAATTTTAAAAAAAACAGAGGTAGCAATCACAATGACACCTTTAAGGTCAGGATTGGGGGCCATCCTAGATGTGTGGTAAAGGACAACCTCTACCTGGAGCCGACCCTTTCCTTAGGGAAATAAAAAAAACACACACACACCTGGTCGTTGTAGCCCATGAGGGCACGTCGTGTGTTCTTGGGTCCCAGAAAGCGGTTGACCAGCATGGTCCAGCCCAGGGAGAAGTGGAAGCCAATGTCCTCCTGGAAGTCACTGCACAACTTGTCGCAGGCCAGGTCGTAGCTGAGGGTGAAGATCTGCTGCCGCGGCACCAGCTTGTCCACCTGCTCCTGAACCGGCCCCGGCAGCAGGGGCTTCAGACCATCTGAGAGGGGGGGGGGGGTAGTTGAGAACATCTCCACGTGGTTTCACAATTGAACAACAAGTTAATTTACTGGGATTATTTCAGCCAGCGTGTCTGGTAGAATTGTGTGTGTGTGCTGCAGCGGGACTGACCAATCATCTCTGTCTGGGTGGTCTGCAGGGCAGCGGTGATGGCTGTGGAACACCTCTCAGACATGTTCCTGCCCAGGCCCTCCTCAATGTGCCTGTGGAGCTCCTGGAACGAACACACACAATACAACATCCCCATCACAATCTCTATGGTTCAGTCCAAAATGGCACCCTTTTGTCTATGTAGCGCACTGCTTTTGGCCAGAACCTTACACTATATCCACTTCCAAATGGACACCCTATTCCGTACATAGTGCAACACATTTGGTCCGAGAGAAAACAGAAACTGTATAGTATGACATTCCGAATACACACTAAAATATAAACAACCTGAGTTCAGGGTCGTGTGTAGTGGGGATGTAACTTTACATGCATGATTCACTGTCAAGTAGGATAGGGTATCATGTCAACTCTACTGTCATGTAGGATAGGGTATCATGTCAACTCTACTGTCATGTAGGATAGGGTATCATGTCAACTCTATACAAGTCATTGCTGACCCAGATACAAGCTTTACTCATGGAAGTTTGCCAATCTGAACACACCTTAAATGCGAAACAGGCATGCATGTTCATGTGATACACAGGTAATTCCCTGCAAGGATAGTTCTCTTGGACAAAACTGGCCCTAGGGAGAATTCCACTAACAACACTGAAAAGGATTGAGGCCTAAGGCAGGGGTGGCCCATCCTCCTCCTAGAGACCGACTGGGTATGCAGGCTTTTGTTCCAGCGCTGCTCAAACACATCCGATTCAGCTAATCAAAGTCCCAATGACAGACGATTAGTAGAATCAAGCATAAACACCCAGTAGCAAAAGAAGTGAGAGGAGGTGTGCGTGCGAGTGCTTGTTTGTGTTGGAGGCCAGGAAATCACTCACGTTCTTGTACACCTTGAGCACCACCTGAGATGGATGGAAGTCCATGTGGAAGTCGTCCACCAGCACAAAGAGTCGCCTGATCTCCTCTGCCATGGCGTTGGACACCTACACACACAGGTAAAAAAAAAAAACACACACCGGCTGTGAGGGAAGAGCAACGTTCACCAGAGCTTTGGCGTTCACTAGACCATTCTTAGAATTCAATCATAGAGCGGCAACCTATTTTAAATGTGACCTACCTGTCTCTCTACTTCCTCTGTGATCTTCTTGATCTTGCTCTTGCAGTCCAGCGTCAGCAGGTCCAGCTGTTTGTCAATGAACTCCATGCGGTCCTGGCGCTCCTCCCTGGTTTCTAAGCAGTGAATCCTGAACAGACAGACACACACACACACACACAGAGAGACTAGTTACACAAAAAGTGGAGCACAACTGGTTGCCTCGCACGGTAGCCTTTCCCTATCACTTCTATGATATCGGTTCAAATGGAAAGGAGACAAGGAAGACATTGACAATTGAGATGCAGCCTGGGTACGTGGCGTGAACCGTGAACTCACCTCTGCTCCTGAGCCGCCACGTGCACAGAGTCCATGATGAGCCGCAGGGTCTCTGAGATCTGCTTGGCCCTCACAGTGTGCTGCTCAAACTTGGTCTTCACCGCAGACTGAGAGATACACTCCTACAAGAACAGGGAAAAACAGAGAGGGTTTCATAAGAGGGCCTGATACGCTCAATGGCTTTCAACTGTAGAGCTCACCCTCACCTAACTAGAGCATGCAGACATGATGTGAAACAAGTGATAAAAGAATGTGTGTTGGATTGGAAGTGAACTGCACTGTAGCACTTGAGCAGAGTTCGGTACATCTCTAATGGGAGCCTAGACGGAGTATCAATCAATCAAATTTGATTTATAAAGCCCTTTTTAAATCAGCAATGTCACAAAGTGCTATACAGAAACCCAGCCTTAAACCCCAAACAGCAAGCAATGCAGATGTAGAAGCACGGTGGCTAGGAAAAACTCCCTAGAAAGG
Source organism: Coregonus clupeaformis (assembly GCF_020615455.1). Lineage (NCBI taxonomy): Eukaryota > Metazoa > Chordata > Actinopteri > Salmoniformes > Salmonidae > Coregonus > Coregonus clupeaformis. Next base: position 35,838,806 of record NC_059215.1, on the reverse strand, counting down.
CAGAAACCTAAGAAGAAACCTAGAGAGGAAACAGGCTCTGAGGAGTTGCCAGTCCCCTTCTGGCTGTGCCGGGTGGAGATTATACAGTGAGGGAAAAAAGTATTTGATCCCCTGCTGATTTTGTACGTTTGCCCACTGACAAAAAATTATCAGTCTATAATTTTAATGGTAGGTTTATTTGAACAGTGAGAGACAGAATAACAAAAAAAAAAAAGTTATAAATTGATTAGCATTTTAATGAGGGAAATAAGTATTTGACCCCCTCACAATCAGAAAGATTTCTGGCTCCCAGGTGACTTTTATACAGGTAACGAGCTGAGATTAGGAGCACACTAATCTCAGCTTGTTACCTGTATAAAAGACACCTGTCCACAGAAGCAATCAATCAATCAGATTCCAATCTCTCCACCATGGCCAAGACCAAAGAGCTCTCCAAGGATGTCAGGGACAAGATTGTAGACATACACAAGGCTGGAATGGGCTACAAGACCATCGCCAAGCAGCTTGGTGAGAAGGTGACAACAGTTGGTGCGATTATTCGCAAATGGAAGAAACACAAAATAACTGTCAATCTCCCTCGGCCTGGGGCTCCATGCAAGATCTCACCTCGTGGAGTTGCAATGATCATGAGAACGCTGAGGAATCAGCCCATAACTACATGGGAGGATCCTGTCAATGATCTCAAGGCAGCTGGGACCATAGTCACGAAGAAAACAATTGTTAACACACTACGCCGTGAAGGACTGAAATCCTGCAGTGCCCGCAAGGTCCACCTGCTCAAGAAAGCACATATACAGGGCCGTCTGAAGTTTGCCAATGAACATCTGAATGATTCAGAAGAGAACTGGGTGAAAGTGTTGTGGTCAGATGAGACCAAAATCGAGCTCTTTGGCATCAACTCAACTCGCCGTGTTTGGAGGAGGAGGAATGCTGCCTATGACCCCAAGAACACCATCCCCACCGTCAAACATGGAGGTGGAAACATTATGCTTTGGAGTGTTTTTCTGCTAAGGGGACAGGACAACTTCACCGCATCAAAGGGACGATGGACGGGGCCATGTTCCGTCAAATCTTGGGTGAGAACCTCCTTCCCTCAGCTAGGGCATTGAAAATGGGTCGTGGATGGGTATTCCAGCATGACAATGACCCAAAACACACGGCCAAGGCAACTAGGGAGTGGCTCAAGAAGAAGCACATTAAGGTCCTGGAGTGGCCTAGCCAGTCTCCAGACCTTAATCCAATAGAAAATCTGTGGAGGGAGCTGAAGGTTCGAGTTGCCAAACGTCAGCCTCGAAACCTTAATGACTTGGAGAAGATCTGCAAAGAGGAGTGGAACAAAATCCCTCCTGAGATGTGTGCAAACCTGGTGGCCAACTACAAGAAACGTCTGACCTCTGTGATTGCCAACAAGGGTTTTGCCACCAAGTACTAAGTCATGTTTTGAAGAGGGGTCAAATACTTATTTCCCTCATTAAAATGCAAATCAATTTATAACATTTTTGACATGCGTTTTTCTGGATTTTTTTGTTATTATTCTGTCTCTCACTGTTCAAATAAACCTACCATTAAAATTATAGACTGATCATGTCTTTGTCAGTGGGCAAACGTACAAAATCAGCAGGGGATCAAATACTTTTTTCCCCCTCACTGTAACAGTACATGGCCATTAAGGCCAGATTTTTCTCCAAGATGTTCAAACGTTCATAGATGACCAGCAGGGTCAAATAATAATCACAGTGGTTGTAGAGGAGTATTGTAAACTGTATACCCCATTCACTCCGAGAGGTTCTTTCATTAGACAGCAAGTCATACCTCGAAGCGCCTCTCAAAGTTCTGGAACTCAAACATCCTGGCCTGGAATCCCTCAGCCAGAGCACCACCTGAACAAGTAAGGAAAGTGTTTTTTTTTTGCTTGGGTTTTACATCAAATCAAATGTTATTTGTCACATGCGCCGAATACAACAGGTGTAGGCCTTACCATGAAATGCTTACTTACGAGCCCTTAACCAACAACGCAGTTCAAGAAACAGAGTTAAGTAAATATCTACTAAATAAACTAAAGTAAAAAATAAAATAAAAAGTAACAATATAATAACAATAACGAGGCTATATACAGGGGGTACTGAGTTAATGTGCGGGGGTACAGGTTAGTCGAGGTAATTTGTACATGTAGGTAGGTGTAAAGTTACTATGCATAGATAATAGACAGCGAGTAGCAGTAGTGTAAAAACAAAGGGGGGGTATCAATGTAAATAGTCCGGGTGGCCATCTTATTAATTGTTCAGCAGTCTTATGGCTTGGGGGTAGAAGCTGTTAAGGAGCCTTTTGGACCTAGACTTGGCGCTTCGGTACCGCTTGCCGTGCGGTAACAGAGAGAACAGTCTGACTTGGGTGACTGGAGTCTTTGACATCAAGTTGTTTTTCTGTGAATGTCTACCTGTGTGGCTTATAAAGATGTGTATGTGTATTTTATGTGAGGTGTGTGAGCGTATTCATTGGATAGTGTGTGCCAGTGTGTGTCCATTTATCGACAAGTGTGTGTATGTGTGTGTGTACCTGCTTCTGGCATCCCCTGGGCCTTCTGAACACGGGCCTGTAGGACCTCCTTTGCAGACACAAAGAAGATGCGGTCGCTGGCCTGGGCCCGGTCTACCACGCCCAGCTCGTCCACCAGGAAACTGCTGCAGCGGTCCATGTGCTGCCTCCTCACCTGGGGGGGCACAGAGTGATAGGGAGACCGGGTTCAATAGAGACATTTTCTGTTTACCATCAAACGTCACATTCGAGTGATGTGCGCGCATCGTGACATCAAAAAGCTCTGTAGCAGGATAGCTAACGCTGATGTCAGGACCTTGACAAACTTGCAGTGAGTGAGTGATGACCATGAAAACATGCAAGACTGATGGCTATAGCTATGTTCAACAAGTATATTATTCTTCTGGCTTTATCTAGCTCTATTTGGAATATTTTACCTTGCCTCACTGGCATGCAGTAGGGTTCTGGGTTATCAAACCTCTAATGACATCTGTAGACGATAACCATCCGATTACATGTTTGTTAACTCGCACAAGCTACATTTGAAGTTGCATGTGATCGTATCAACTTCCATGTAAACAAACGTATTTCTGATGCGCACGCAACTTTCCATGACGGGGTCAATCATACACACACACACACTAGGAAAAATATACACGTTAGCACAAACCTACAGGCACACGCTCTTCCTTTAACAAGTTGTATTGGCAGACCTCAAATGGTCACATAAAATATGGGACGTTCACTAAGGTCCGGGACGATATCAGTATCGCGAAACTTACTAGTGTCGTGCCAAGGAAACAAACACCAAGCGGTATTAACTTATTTTGGAAAACAGCCCTAATGTTGGAAACAAACATCATTATGTTGTCATCCAGAGTCACATGTATTTATTTTCCAAGCTATAGTACACAATATCTTACATACAGCAGGTTTTTAAAGGACCAAAGAGTTAGGTCTGCTTTGTGTTTTTACTGGCATCGTTACAGCCCTAATGTTCACCCTGACATTTATCTCAAGTGCATAAAGCCAGACTGTCTGAGGGCACAGTCAGTCCCAATTCAGTCTCCTGGCTAATCTCCAGGTGTAGTGTCCTCAGCTCCTGTGTTGGGTTGTATTAAAGCAAACATCTGAAGGGTTTCCCTTGTTGGATGACTCACATAACGGTTTTAAAAGGGATAGTTTACCCAAGTTACCTAATATTTAATAACCCTTGAGCAAGGCACTTAAACCTAATTGCTTCTGTAAGTCTCTCTGGATAAGAGCGTCTGCTAAATGACTAAAATGTAAAAGTATAATAAGTTATTAATAAGACTGTGGTGGACTACAAACCTCTCCTGGCCCACAGAAGACCTTCAAGATAAGGAAACATCTTTGGGTGAAGTAGACAGCACTGGGAGAGATGGGTTGAGTATCACAAGTCAGAAAGACAGGCAGCCCCACAAGGTCTCGCTCAACCACTGACATGATACGGCCATTTCTAAGCAAACAGCTGGAGGCAGGGCTTTCTCCTATAGAGCTCAATTGTTATGGAATGGTCTGCCTATCCATGTGAGAGACGCAGACTCGGTCTAGACCTTTAAATCTTTACTGAAGACTCATCTCTTCAGCAGGTCTCCGGTTCATGTCTCTCCATTGGGATTCTCTGCAACTGACCCTATTACGGGGGCTGAGTCATTGGCTTACTGGTGCTTTCCATGCCGTCCCTAGGAGGGGTGCATCACTTGAGTGGGTTGAGTCACTGATGTGATCTTCCTGTCCGGTTTGTCGCTCCCTCAGGCTCGTGCAGTGTAGGAGATCTTCGTGGGCTATATTCAGCCTTGTCTCAGGGTAGTAGGTTGGTGGTCTGTTGATATCCCTCTGGTGGTGTGGGGGCTGTGCTTTGGCAAAGTGGGTGGGGTTATATCCTGCCTGGTTGGCCCTGTCTGGGGGTATCGTCGGACGGGGCCACAGTGTCTCCCGAACCCCCGTCTCAGCCTCCAGTATCTATGCTGCAATAGTCTATGTGCCGGGGGGCTAGGGTCAGTCTGTTATATCTGGTGTTATTCTCCTGTCTTATCCGGTGTCCTGTGTGAATTTAAGTATGCTCCCTCTAATTCTCTCCCTCTCTCCCTCCCCTCCCGGAGGACCTGAGCCCTAGGACCATGCCTCAGGACTACCTGGCCTGATGACTCCTTGCTGTCCCCAGTCCACCTGGTCGTGCTGCTACTCCAGTTTCCACTCTTCTGCCTGCGGCTATGGAACCCTGACCTGTTCACCGGACATGCTACCTTGTCCCAGACCTGCTGTTTTCAACTCTCTCTCTCTACCGCACCTGCTATTTCAACCTCTAAATGCCCGGCTCTGAAAAGCCAAGTGACATTTACTCCTGATGTACTGACCTGTTGCAACCTCTACAACCACTGTGATTATTATAGCATTTTCTCTCATTCAAACGATTTTTAAAAAGTCATAAAATGACGTGAATTCACAATTCAGATATGTTCCTGTGTATGACCGCTAAGGGGCAATGCAGATCAATCTACCTCAGTCCTGGCTAACTACCATAGGGTTGTCACTAGTTACCACAGCCACAAAGTCATAAAACCTGCCTATTTCTACAATTTCCCTTCTTAAAATGTGATTTTAAACCTAGCCCTAAACGCACTGCTAACCTTATTCATGAATTTTTACCATATATCCATTTTTGATCATCTAGTCTAAAACCCTACCAGACGGCGCGCACCTTACTAGTGCTCCCCACCCATTCAGCAACAATTCTCTTCTGTGTGCCTCTCCTCCATGTTCTCATTTCTCATCATTGTGATGGATCGTTGCAGTGATATATGTAACAGTGTGTTTATAGACAATCTGTTAACGCCACATATGGTGCGCTTTGTACAATTTCTCCATCCGGACAGTCACGGTTTTTCGACATGCCATCTTGTAGTCTGTTTCTAGACATTCCATTAGGGCAACATTAAAGCCGACATCCTCTACCATTGACAATGGCTGCATATCAACTGCAATCATTTAAGATACGTTTTTTTTTCTGTAATCAGTGTTGTGATTTTCTCAATCTGTCCCTTGTCGCAATGCTTCCAGCAACGGGTTGGGTCTCACGGTGCCTCCCTTTCAGCAATGCACCTGTACTGCCACTGTAGCTCAATTCCAGCTCGCAAAGTTAGCATTTCACCACCTTCTCATTTAACTTCTCAAAGTATTGCCATACAGGACTTCGCTGCTGTCGCTTCCCTGTCTCACTCTCTGAAAATGTTTCCAACTTAACGACGATGACGTGCGGAGCGCTTTATATCCTTGGCAAATCATTTGAAGGATGCATATCTCCTCCTACTTATGTTACAGCATTGTTGCGTTAAGTATTTAATTAAACATTTTCCCTTTATGATGATGATGATCAGGACTTGTTAGTGGCAGCTTTGTGAATAATTATGTACAAAACATACAAATACAAATTTCAGTTACAGATTTTTTTTTTTTTACGTTAACAATCCCAATTCCTTTTAAACTTCACACCCCTAACCCGGTCACAAAATTCCCTCGGTGGCAAAGGTCCAGATGGATATTGTCATTCATCAGCGTAGTAACCTCACCTCGCAACCTATGTGAAACCAAAATGTTCACGGTTAAAGTGTTGCAGTTTTAAAGCAGATTTCCTGCAATTCTACACATTTTGCCATCAGGCCGAGATTTTACTGTTTTAAAGCTAATTTACTGCAATTCGGAGGGAAAATCCATGTCTTGTGTGTTTATATGATACCAGTGGTCGAAGGCTGCCCGAGTTCCTACATTTATACACTACCTGTCAAAAGTTAAATCAAAATATATGTTGTATTTGAGATTCTTCAAATAGCCACCCTTTGCCTTGATGACAGCTATGCACACTCTTGTCATTCTCTCAACCAGCTTCACCTGGAATGCTTTTCCAACAGTCTTGAAGGTGTTCCCACATATGCTGAGCACTTGTTGGCTGCTTTTCCTTCACTCTGCCGTCCGACTCATCCCAAACCATCTCAATTTGGTTGAGCTCGGGGGATTGTGGAGGCCAGGTCATCTGATGCAGCACTCCATCACTCTCCTTCTTGGTAAAATAGCCCTTACACAGCCTGGAGGTGTGTTGGGTCATTGTCCTGTTGAAAAACAAATGACAGTCCCACTAAGCCCAAACCAGATGGGATGGTATGTCGCTGCAGAATGCTGTGGTAGCCATGCTGGTTAAGTGTGCCTTGAATTCTAAATAAATCACAGTTTCACCAGCAAAACACCCCCACACCATAACACCTCCTCCTCCATGCTTTACAGTGGGAAATACACATGCAGAGATCATCCGTTCACCCACACCGCGTCTCACGAAGACACGGCGGTTGAAACCAAAAATCTCAAATTTGGACTCCAGACCAAAGGACACATTTCCACCGGTCTAATGTCCATTGCTCGTGTTTCTTGGCCCAAGCAAGTCTCTTCTTCTTATTGGTGTCCTTTAGTAGTGGTTTCTTTGCAGCAATTCGACCATGAAGGCCTGATTCACGCAGTCTCCTCTGAACAGTTGATGTTGACATGTGTCTGTTGCTTGAACTCTGTGAAGCATTTATTTGGGCTGCAATTTCTGAGGCTGGTAACTAAGTAACTTATCCTCTGCAGCAGAGGTAACTCTGGATCTTCCATTCCTGTGGCGGTACTCATGAGAGCCAGTTTCATCATAGCACTTGATGGTTTTTGTGACTGCACTTGAAGAAACTTTCAAAGTTTTTGAAATGTTCCGTATTGACTGACCTTCATGTAACTTGTTCTTTCACCAAATAGGGCCATCTTCTGTATACCCCACCTACCTTGTCACAACACAACTGATTGGCTCAAACGCATTAAGGAAAGAAATTCCACAAATTAACCTTTAAGAAGGCACACCTGTTAAGTGAAATGCATTCCAGGTGGCTACCTCTTGAAGCTGGTTAAGAGAATGCCAAGAGTGTGCAAAGCTGTCATCAAGGCAAAGGGTGGCATTTTTGAATCTCAAATACAACATATATTTTGATTTGTTTAACACTTTTTTGGTTACTACATGATTCCACATGTGTTATTTCATAGTTTTGATGTCTTCACTATTATTCTACAATGTAAATAAAGAAAAACCCTTGAATGAGTAGGTGTTCTAAAACTTTTGACCAGTAGTGTATATCTTTTTTGTAGTCAAGACCCGCGGTCTGTATTGACCCAGTGGTTTTCTTACATGTCAATATGTCAGTGTATTATTTCTGTTGTTTGGAACAGTGTGTTGTGAAAATGTGATTGTATTAGCCTCCTGTAGTTCAGTTGGTAGAGCATGGCGCTTGCAACGCCAGGGTTGTGGGTTCGATTCCCACGGGGGGCCAGTATGAAAAATGTATGCACTCACTAACTGTAAGTCGCTCTGGATAAGAGTATCTGCTAAATGACTAAAATGTAAATGTAAAAATGTATTATAACACTGTTTTTTAAATGTTTTAAAATACTCTTGGAAGTCCTAATAAAATTAAATAAGTGTAACCATGACCGCTAATATTAACTCACCTCAGTGTTCCCAGTTTAACCCTGACCGCTAAAGCTAAAACTAACCTCAGTGTAACAATGACTGCTAATGCTAACTCACCTCCTCCATGTACTCTGGCTCCGAGGCAGAGGCATCCCAGCGGTTGTTTAGGATGAAGATGTTTGGACTGGAGAGACGCTCGTTGACCTTGTGGAAGAATGACTTCTCCTGAAAAGAGTAACATTTGTCTATTCAGTATATCCTCAAAAGACATCTTGAATGGCATTTGGCCAACATGCATGTTCGGGCCGAGTGGATTTCTTTCTAGAGTAGAAACATGTCTCTTACCGTCTGCATCAGAGTGGACTCAGAGTTTGCCACCAGGACAAAGACATCGGCATCCAGGCAGAACTTGTCGATCCAGCTGTCCAGCTCCGTCGTGACGTCAATACCGGGGCTGTAGGAGCAGAAATATGGGATGACTTAAGGTCACAAGGCCACAGTAGAAACTATACTGAACAAAAATAAACGCAACATGCAACAATTTCAAAGAGTTTACTGAGTTACAGTTCATATAAGGAAATCAGTCAATTGAAATAAATAAATTAGGCCCTAATCTATGGATTTCACATGACAGGGAACATAGATATGCATCTGTTGGTCACATATACCTTAAAAAAAAAAAAGAGTTAGGGGCATGATCAGAGAACCAGTCAGTATCTGGTGTGACCATTTGCCTCATGTGGCGGGACATCTCCTTCGCATAGAGTTGATCAGGCTGTTGATTGTGGCCTGTGGAATGTTGTCCCACTCCTCTTCAATGGCTGTGCGAAGTTGCTGGATATTGGCAGGAACTCAAACACACTGTCGTACCCATCAATCCAGAGCATCCCAAACATGCTCAACGGGTGACATGTCTGGTGATTATGCAGGCCATGGAAGAACTGGGATATTTTTAGCTTCCAGGAATTGTGTACAGATCCTTGCGACATGGGGCCGTGCATTATCATGCTGAAACATGAGGTGATGGTGGCGGATGAATGGCACGACAATGGGCCTCTGGATCTTGTCACAGTATCTCTGTGCATTCAAATTGCCATCGATAAAATCTAATTGTGCTCATCGTCTGTAGCTTATGCCCGCCCATACCATAACCCCACCGTCACCATGAAGGCTCTCTGTTCACAACGTTGACATCAGCAAACTGCTCGCCCACACGACGCCATACACATGGTTTGCGGTTGGAAGTACTGCCAAATTCTCTAATCTCTAATTCTCCTCCATTGGAGGCAGCTTATGGTAGAGAAATTAACATTCAATTCTCTGGCAACAGCTCTGGTGGATATTCCGGCAGTCAGCATGCCAATTGCACGCTCCCTCAAAACTTGAGACATCTGTGGCATTGTGTTGTGTGACAAAACTGCACAAGGTGCACCTGTGTAATGATCATGCTGTTTAATCAGCTTATTGATATGCCACACCTGTCAGGTGGATGGATTATCTTGGCAAAGTAGAAATGCTCACTAACTGTGATGTAAACAAACTTGTGCACAAAATTTGAGATATATAAGCTTTTTGTGCTTATGGAACATTACTGTAATCTTTTATTTCAGCTCATGAAACATGGGACCAACACTTTACTTGTTGCGTTTATATTTTTGTTCAGTGTATGAGGACATTGTCGTTTGTAGAAGAGGAGTATACATACAAAGATTAGGGGCGAAGTGTATCAACCCCATAGCACTTCTAGAGGACCCCTGGTGAAAGAACTGAATGCGAGAAGGGAATGGTCTACCTGATCCTTTTAGATTTATGTGTGTGTGATGCATGTGTGGTGTGTGTTGCTCTCACCTGTCCACCAGCACCAGGTCGTCCCTGAGCAGGGCACACTTGGCTTTGGGCCACATGACACACACCAGGCTTCCTGCATCCAGGTCCTCATCCTGATGTAGAGCATGGGCTAGCTGGTTCACCGTCTGAGAGACAGTGAGCGAGACAGAGAAAGATAAGTGATAGAGCAAGAGAGAGACAAACTAACTCGTCGTGTTCACATTTGAACTTTGACTCCATTTGATTTCAAAATAAAATGTATATATGAGTAACTGTAATAAAAAGGACAGATTACTAGGAAGGAAATATATTGGCATGTGTCCCCATTTAAACCCATAGCAACGATACAATGATGACATTACACATTTCCATAGAGATAAGGATTCTAGGGAAAAAGGTTGCATCAAAAAGGTTACTCATCATCTGTGCCAACAAATTAATTAGCCAAGCAGAGGTTTTTCCTATGAGCAGAGCGGAGGTCTGAGTTGATCATTAGCCAGCGGAAACGACCGGCTATCTGGGGTCTAGTCTCCATGGGGGAGAGGAGAGGCCTGGGAAACTGTTAGCAGCCAGCATGCTTCACCCAGACCTACATACAGCTGGAATGCCAACACGTGATAAAAGCGGCTGAGAGCATTCGGGGTTGCTGGTGTTTTGTTGATTCTGTTGCTATGTTTGGACACGTGGGTCGGTAACAGATTTGATCGAGATGCATATCATAGGCGTGCAGCCATATTTGGGTCATACACTATCGACAACAGGGAAGGGGACAATTCTGAGCTCCTTTATGTGACACATTGCAACAACATTTCGATATGGACTTAAAGTACAATAAAAAGTTACTGTGATTCTGGTATTTTAAGGAATAACATAACCTTGATAAGAAGTAGCTTAAATTGAAGAAAAGAAATATTCCATTAAGAGATTTCTACTTTCCCCAAGAGACAAAGGTGTGGTACTCGTTAAACTGTGGTGCAACTGGTTAAGCGAGGTTGCTTGTTGAGTACAATTAAAAATAGGTGCTGGATAGCCAGTGAGTCATGGTTTTAACGGAGGACAATTGGTTTAACGGCCCACCCACCGTTCACTGAATAAGGCAACGGCTAAACAGAAAGCCACTGTGACAGATCTCTGACTTGATCTTCTGTAGGACAAACAGAACTGTATTTATACAGTAGAGACAATTACAAGCCCCCTGTGTATCACTCCTGTTTACTGCTGTTATACTTAGATGTGCATTGCATCACAGTAATTACAATGCCTAATCTAAAATGGGCTTGAGAGATTAACACATCAAAAGGTTGAGAGCATGTTCTTGTCTCAACAAACTGAACTCAGCAAAAATAGAAACGTCCTCTCACTGTCAACTGCGTTTATTTTCAGCAAACGTGTAAATATTTGTATGAACATAACAAGATTCAACAACAGACATAAACTGAACAAGTTCCACAGACATGTGACTAACAGAAATTGAATAATGTGTCCCTGAACAAAGGGGGGGGTCCAAATTAAAAGTAACAGTCAGTATCTGGTGTGGCCACCAGCTGCATTAAGTACTGCAGTGCATCTCCTCCTCATGGACTGCACCAGATATGCCAGTTCTTGCTGTGAGATGTTAACCCACTCTTCCACCAAGGCACCTGCAAGTTCCCAGACATTTCTGGGGGGAATGGCCCTAGCCCTCACCCTCCGATCCAACAGGTCCCAGACGTGCTCAATGGGATTGAGATCCGGGCTCGTCGCTGGCCATGGCAGAACACTGACATTCCTGTCTTGCAGGAAATCACACACAGAACGAGCAGTATGGCTGGTGGCATTGTCATGCTGGAGGGTCATGTCAGGATGAGCCTGCAGGAAGGGTACCACATGAGGGAGGAGGATGTCTTCCCTGTAACGCACAGCGTTGAGATTGCCTGCAATGACAACAAGCTCAGTCCGATGATGCTGTGACACACCGCCCCAGACCATGACGTACCCTCCACCTCTAAATCGATCCCGCTCCAGAGTACAGGCCTCGGTGTAACGCTCATTCCTTCGACGATAAACGCGAATGCGACCATCACCCCTGGTGAGACAAAACCGTGACTCGTCAGTGAAGAGCAATTTTTGCCAGTCCTGTCTGGTCCAGCGACGGTGGTTTTGTGCCCATAGGCGACGTTGTTGCCGGTGATGTCTGGTGAGGACCTGCCTTACAACAGGCCTACAAGCCCTCAGTCCAGCCTCTCAGCCTATTGCGGACAGTCTGAGCACTGATGGAGGGATTGTGCGTTCCTGGAGTAACTCGGGCAGTTGTTGTTGCCATCCTGTACCTGTCCCGCAGGTGTGATGTTAGGATGTACCGATCCTGTGCAGGTGTTGTTACGCGTGGTCTGCCACTGCGAGGACGATCAGCTGTCCGTCCTGTCCCCCTGTAGCGCTGTCTTAGGCGTCTCACAGTACAGACATTGCAATTTATTGCCCTGGTCACATCTGCAGTCCTCATGCCTCCTTGCAGCATGCCTAAGGCACGTTCACGCAGATGAGCAGGGACGCTGGGCATCTTTCTTTTGGTGTTTTTCAGAGTCAGTAGAAAGGCCTCTTTAGTGTCCTCATAACTGTGACCTTAATTGCCTACCGTCTGTAAGCTGTTAGTGTCTTAACGACCGTTCCACAGGTGCATGTTCATTAATTGTTTATGGTTCATTGAACAAGTATGGGAAACAGAGTTTAAACCCTTTACAATGAAGATGTGTGAAGTTATTTTGGTTTTTATCTTTGAAAGACAAGGTCCTGAAAAGGGGACATTTATTTTTTTGCTGAGTTTACATTCAATTTAAATCTAAACTTACTCTAAAGGATGTTTGTGTTACGCTAAGCAAACCCTGAGGAAGGCACAGTGCCGAAACTTTTGCACCTCGCAAACGTATTGGGTGTGTATAGTTAGTGTGCTAAGTGTCCAGTGCAGTCTTCCAAGTTGCAGTATCTAACTATAAAGGAGATTTAAGTAATGTCTTGTTTTTTTACCTCTAATTAATTTTATTCAAAAAAGGAAACACTTGTCCATGTTGCTTTTTTAAGTTTCTCTAATCTCGTGTGGAGGTACTGACTTTGATGCTCTTCTTCTCCTCTGATCCCTCTGTGAGCAGGAAGGACTCGTTGCCGTCGGTCCCCTCCACCTGCAGGAAACAGTTGGTGGTATGTCCTATCCCAGAGGGGAGCACCTTATCACACAGCATGGCGTTGATCACCGAGCTCTTCCCGTTACTCGTCCTATAAGGTAGAACACACTGTTGAGTGAGGAACATTTAACACAGGTCTAGAGCGTTTTCAATACATTTGCAGTAATCCGACCCATTTCTGACAGACAAAATTGATTTTGTGATTCATTGACAAATTAACAGCGGCGAATACATGCAGCTTCCGAACTCCAATGACTGGTGGTGGCATTGCCAGTGGTCATTATGCAGTGGAGGGAACATACCTTCCGAAGAAGACACACTTCATGTGTCTGCGTGCCAGCACCTCTCCGATCCCTGCCACCTTGGACAGGTAACCGTGCACCTCCTGCACCTGCTCCTCTGTAGTGACCGGGTCCAGCTCCTCATTCCTATACGTGTCTGTGAGAGGTAGAAAATCACACACAACCATTGTAAACCCTTGGGAACTACAACATTTGGCAGTAATACATTGTAATCAACCCTATGACCCAAACTTGAGCCAGAAAATTCACTTAGTGAATGACATGTGGGTGTTGAGTGCCAAAGACAGAAGGAATAATATTTTAGTTGTACTCCAGACAGTACAGTAATGTTTGGACTGCAAGCTGGCTGCCAATAGCATAGGCAAGTGTTTGTCAATTCCACACCACAAAACATTGTGCTTTTCATTGGTGTAAAGACGTAAAAGAAAGCCAGCTTTATCGACCAAAACTTGTGGCAAGGTGGAAGGCTAGAAGCTACCTTCCAGAAAGGATGAGCTTTCTTTGATGTATGCGGCCAGCTGCTCGAAGATGCCGTTGATTTTCTTCTTGGCCGTGACAAAGTGTTTGAGCGGGCTGGCGTTCACCTCCGCCATGAGTCTTTTGTCCTTCTTGCCAATAGCGTTGGTGTTAGGTCGCGTGAAAACCAGAGACATTGCACTGAAAAAGAGACAAAATGTGTATTACTGAGAACAGATCTTGAAAATGAAAAGAGGATGAAATCATCTATGCTGTAACTAATGTGTCGCTTCCTCTGAAACTCTGACAGCATTGAAAGGATAGGCTAAGCGAGCGTCTAATCCCAACTGAAAGTTCAAAACCCAGAGTGAAAATATAAAGCCAACTCCTTATCATATTCCAGTTGATAAGGTCTTAAAAAAGATAATAACATGTTACGTGATTAGGCTAAATTCTTAGCCTACCTGCTGTAAAATACAAAATTGTAGAAGGCATTCGAAGTGTTTCGACAGTGAAAACGGAAGGAATGAGAAGACACCTTACTAGTCAAATAGTAGCATGACAATGGCTTACCTTTCAATAAAGGAAACTAAACTTCATTAACTGAAACCTATTAAAAACATAAGCTACATTGTTCATTGGGAAGTCAAATGTAGAGTAGAACGGTCCTTTGAATGCCAGCTGCTAATAGGAAAAATGCTGCTCTGTCCAAAATGGTGAAGATGTAAACAATACACATTCACCCTCCTGTTAGCATCCCACAGAATGGAAACCAGGATGTTTCTAGATCCCTTTTCAGATAGTAAGCCTAGGCTATAGGCAAATGTCCATTGTAAACTTTCTTTACAGTTTACTTTTTAAGGAGACTGTTTTAGATTTGGGTAGTATATACAGTACCCATCAAGAGTTTGGACACACCTACTCCAGGGTGTTTCTTTATTTTCTACATTGAAATAAAACTATGAAATAACGCATTTGGAATCATGTAGTAACCAGAAAAGTGTTAAATCAAAATATATGTTATATTTGAGATTCTTCAAAGAAGCCACCCTTTGCCTTGATGACAGCTTTACACACCCTTGGCATTCTCTCAACCAGCTTCATGAGGTTGTCACCTGGAATGCATTTCAATTAACAGGTGTGCCTTCTTAAAAGTTAATTTGTGGAATTGATGTGTTTGAGCCAATCAGTTGTGTTGTGACAAGTTAGGGTTGGTATACAGAAGATAGCCCTATTTGGTAAAATACCAAGTCCATATTATGGCAAGAACAGCTCAAATAAGCAAAGGGAAACGACAGTCCATCATTACTATAAGACATGAAGTTCAGTCAATACGGAAAATGTAAAGAACTTTGAAAGTCTCTTCAAGTGCAGTCGCAAAAGCCATCAAGCGCTATGATGAAACTAGCTCATGAGGACCCCCACAGGAAAGGAAGACCCAGAGTTACCTCTGCTGCAGAGGACAGGTTCATTTGTCACCCGCCTCAGAAATCGGCAATTAACTGCACCTCAGATTGTAGCCCAAATAAATGTTTCACAGAGTTAAAGTAACAGAAACATCTCAACATCAAATGTTCAGAGGAGACTGCGTGAATCAGGCCTTCATGGTAGAATTGCTGCAAAGAAACCACTACTAAAGGACACCAATAAGAAGAAGAGACTTGATTGGGCCAAGAAATGAGAAATGGACATTAGACTGGTGGAAATCTGTCCTTTGGTCTGATGAGTCCAAATTTGAGATTTTTGGTTCCAACCGCCATGTCTTTGTGAGACGCAGATTAGGTGAACGGATGATCTCCGTATGTGTGGTTCCCACCGTGAAGCATGGAGGAGGTGGTGTGATGATGCTTCGCTGGTGACACTGTCAGTGATTTATTTAGAATTCAAGGCACATTTAACCAGCATGCCTACCAAAGCATTCTGCAGCGATACGCCATCCCATCTGGTTTGCACTTAGTGGGACTATCATTTGTTTTTCAACAGGACAATGACCCAACACACCTCCAGGCTATGTAAGGTCTATTTGACCAAGAAGGAGAGTGATGAAGTGCTGCATCAGATGACCAGGCCTCCACAATCACCCGACCTTAACCCAATTGAGATGGTTTAGGATGAGTTGGACCGCAGAGTGAAGGAAAAGCAGCCAACAAGTGCTCAGCATATGTGGGAACTCCTTCAAGACTGTTGGAAAAGCATTCCAGAAGACTACCTCAAGAAGCTGGTTGAGAGAATGCCAAGACTGTGCAAAGCTGTCATCAAGGCAAAGGGTGCCTACTTTGAAGAATCTCAAATATAAAATATGTTATTTAACACTTTTTTGGTTACTACATGATTCCATGTGTTATTTCATAGTTTTAATGTCTTCACTATTATTCTATAATGTAGAAAATAGTAAAAATAAAGAAAAACCCTGGAATTAGTATGTGTCCAAACTTTTGAATGGTACTGTATGTAAGTATGTATGTATGTATGTATGAATATATATACACAGTACCTTCAGAAAGTATTCAGACCCCTTGACTTTTTCCACTTTGTTACGTTACAGCCTTAATTCTAAAATGGATTAAATAAAACAATTTCCTCTGAAATCTACACACAATAACCCCATAATGACAAAGCGAAAACAGGTTTTTAGAAATGTTTGCAAATTTATAAAAAACAAAAAACAGAAATACCTTATTTACATAAGTATTCAGACCCTTTGCTATGAGACTCGAAATTGAGCTCAGGTGCATCCTTTTTCCATTGATCATCCTTGAGATTGTTTCAACAACTTGATTGGAGTCCGCCTGTGGTAAATTCAATTGATTGGACATGATTTGGAAAAGGCACACACCAGAGCAAAAACCAAGCCATTAGATCAAAGGAATTGTCCGTAGAGCTCCCAGACAGGATTGTGTCGAGGCACAAATCTGGGGAAGGGTACCAAAACATTTCTGCAGCATAAAAGATCCAAGAACACAGTGGCCTCCATCATTCATAAATGGAAGAAGTTTGGAACCACCAAGACTCTTCATAGAGCTGGACGTCCAGCCAAATTGAGCAATCGGGGGAGAAGGGTCTTGGTCAGGGAGGTGACCAAGAACCCGATGGTCACTGACAGAGCTCTAGAGTTCCTCTGTGGAGATTGGAGAACCTTCCAGAAGGACAACCATCTCTGCAGCACTCCACCAATCAGGCCTTTATGGTAGAGTGACCAGACGGAAGCCACTCAGTTGACCATCGGGTTCTTGGTCACCTCCCTGACCAAGACCCTTCTCCCCCGATTGCTCAATTTGGCCGGACGTCCAGCTCTATGCCTCAGTAAAAGGCACATGACAGCCCGCTTGGAGTTTGCCAAAAGGCACCTAAAGACTCTCAGACCATCAGAAACAAGATTCTCTGGTCTGATGAAACCAAGATTGAACTCTTTGGCCTGAATGCCAAGCGTCACATCTGGAGGAAACCTGGCACCATCCCTACGGTGAAGCATGGTGGTGGCAGCATCATGCTGTGGGAATGTTTTTCAGCGGCAGGGAATGGGAGACTAGTCATTATCGAGGCAAAGCTGAACGGAGCAAAGTACAGAGAAATCCTTGATGAAAACCTGATCCAGAGCGCTCAAGACCTCAGAGTGGGGCGAAGGTTCACCTTCCAACAGGACAACGACCCTAAGCACACAGCCAAGACAACGCAGGAGTGGCTTCGGGACAATTCTCTGAATGTCCTTGAGTGGCCCAGCCAAAGCCCGGACTTGAACCCGATCGAACATCTCTGGAGAGACCTGAAAATAGCTGCGCATTAATGCTCCCCATCCAACCTGACAGAGCTTGAGAGGATCTGCAGAGAAGAATGGGAGAAACTCCCCAAATACAGGTGTGCCAAGCTTGTAGCGTCATACCCAAGAAAACTTGATGCTGTAATCGCTGCCAAAGGTGCTTCAACAAAGTACTGAGTAAAGGGTCTGAATACTTATGTAAATGTGATATTTCAGGGTTTTTTAATTCAATCCATTTTAGAATAAGGCTGTAACCTAACAAGATGTGGAAAAGGTCAAGGGGTCTGAATACAATCCGAAGGCACTATATAGACTGAATATTTTTTAGGAAGCTGAACGACATGCACGTAACACACCTCATTATCAGAGGACATAATTACACAGGAGAAAAATCAACTTCAGAATGAAAACCAGCTAGAATAGCTTGAATAGAACCAGTTTAGTTTCCATAAACATTCATGTTGACAAACAATAGGCTAATGGTCATTCAACTGACTTAACTAGTGCTTTAAAAAAAAATCAATACAGTTACATAGCGGGATATTATTTTGAACGCTATATCGCAATATTATTTTTGCGCTAGTTGGCTGAAACTGCATCAAAACGCCAGTATTTTACCTTCATAACTTGTTCTCCATCTTTTTAAATAGTGAGCCAATTTGTTTTCAGCACTTTTATTTCCATGACTGATCAAAACTCATTTTCTCTCTAGACCCTCTCGGTAATTCCACGTTAAGAGTGATGCCCCGACTCAGATGTTTCACTTTACAATGTATTTCAGTGCAAATGCAAAGTTTGGTAACAGAATGATGGCACCAAAAGCACAAACTGTCATTAATTTACCAAACTATGCATCTGTACTGTTCTTCAAGTAAAATGTGTTTGTAAAATTCTGTGGAAATTGTTAAAAGTAGTCCTTGTGCATTTAACTTCCTATTGGTTGTTATGTTTATTAATTGTTTTACTTCTCATCGTCACTTTTTTACCGTGGAATTGGCCCTCTGCAGCAGACATATGGTGAGCAATATGTTTGGAACATCAAATCGCAATAGGCCTACATATGGTATCGGCACCTAAGTATCGTGATAATGTCAAATCGTGAGGTCCCTGGCAATTCCCAGCCATAGTTTTAATCTAAACTAATGACATTGTCATATAGCCTATATTACTCATTCAGTAGCCTAGTCAATCACACAACCATCATAAACAAATCTCAACCAGGTTCATTTGACTTCCTAATAGATATAAAAATATAATGCATCTTATATCAAACCATTTTTGTAGTCCTAGAGACAGAGACAGTATAGGCCTACAGGTCTAAGCCAAAAAGCACATGCACTGGTACGTGCTCTGCAGGATTGCCAGACTTTACAGCCAATTGACTGTCACCATCAGTGCTTGGCACCAGGTTCCTAGTGTCAGGTGTCAGCCTAGCAAAAGCCTTAGACATTGCCATCTGATAACCTACCAAAACTCCATGGTAATCTGTGATTAGAGTGCATGAGTGAGTTAGCTACAACTCATGATATTCAACAAAACCTTTTATTTTTCATATTGTAGTGTTTACATCAGCAAGCATTGCATCAAATCATGATATCGAACAGGATCTTAGAGTGCACTCTTAATAACGAAGTAAAGATTTCAATGCACAGAAACTTAATTTATTATTGTTCAATATGATCCTAATCCTACCCAACCCTAGTGACTCAGCTAATGAGTATTCAACAGAGGGAGCAGCTCTGTGAGTCACCTTCAGTAGGCCTACACTGTAAGGACAAGCATGATTTGCTTTTGGCAGCTGTCCCCATTCCCCATGTCAGACAGCCGTGGTTCACATGGACTACTGCCCTGTCAGTAATGGCAAAGCTCAAGCATATTGTAGCCCATGTAAAATTCAGATGTCTTTTTCAGCCATAGCCTATTATTTGCAGTCAATTCTCAATTGCATTCTACAAAAACATTTGCAGTCACGTTTTCAAGATATTGTACTTTCAAGAAGCAAAGAGTCACCGCCACCTCATCAATTGGTAGAGCATGGCGCTTGTAACGCCAGGGTAGTGGGTTCGAACCCCGGGACCACCCATACGTAAAAATTTATGCACACATAACTAAGTCGCTTTGGATAAAAGCATCTGCTAAATGGCATATTATTATTATCATGATGATGTAAAATTAACCATATGGTGCATTTTGCATCATCATGGTGATGTGGCCGTTGACACTTTGCTTCTTAAAAGTCCAATAATTTGAAAATGTGACTGCTGACATGCAAAACATTTTGGGACTGTATCAACTGTTGACTAATTTAAAAAATACTAAAAGATAGTTTGAGTGGATTTTCCCTTTAATGCCGCTTTCAAGACAACTCAGAAACTGAAAATCCCGACTTGGAAACTCAGATGAATTTGCTCAGTTTCCCACTTCGAAAATATCAGAATAAACCAATAGGAAGTTATGTCAAAAAGATATGCACATTTTAACTCAGAGGTTCCTAGTTGTCTTGAAAGGACCAATCACCTTATCTGGTGTATGTACAATCTGTATCCAACTGCTTGACTGTGTGCATAAGCACCACTCCCCCTGGCTATGCAAAAAACACATTTACATTTCACACCACATACTTGTGCAGGTTACACACTTGTACATATGTGAAACAGGACAACTATAAGCGGACCCTATTTTACCTTTGACCTTTTGTGTAAAGAGTAGCCAAATTCCCATTAAAAGCGATTCAGCATTGAGTAAAACAGAAGGTAGGTGCCACTTACCTTACCTACTTGTTAGATCAACCTTCTGGGTATATATTAGGCTAATGTTACTTTATCTAGTTAGCGAGACAAGAACTTGACCGTGACCATTCACCTACATTTCGCAAGAGACTCAGCTGAGGCTGCAGTGGACAAACTAGCTACCTTAACGTTACCGCAGTGACCTAAGGGATAATCCACCCTAGAAATTAAACGTGTTACGTCATCATGATAAGGTTTCATGACTGGAGATAGGGGATAACAAATTGTCTAGATAGAACACATCCATCCTTCTATATCGTCATGATAAAGTATATATTTCGCCGACATGGGCTAAAACGAAACAGCTCAGTCTTTCCTTCAAGTACCATCACGCAACGGGATTTTCGGTTTCTGTCTCGTCCTACTCGCCCTGTTTGTTTCTGTGGGGAAAGGGCCGTTGGCGTTGCGAAAACTGGAACCACGTTGAAAATTGTGAAATGTTATAGCTAGCTAACAATTTCACATGCGGATATTGACTTTGGTATTATTGTGGGTAGCTAGCTACGTTTGCATAGTCTGTGTACCGGTCTTTTAGCTAACATTCCACTACTTGCCACTCCTGACTGTCATTTGCCAAAGACTGGCTAATGGCAGTTAACGGTAGTTAGCTACTGTTAACTGACAACGCGTGACATTTGCGCTGGTTTTACAAGTTTTTCTCTGACTTTGGACATTACATAGCTAGCTAAAGAGTTAGCTAGAAGGCTCTGATGCTTCACGTTGTCTCACGTGAATGTAACAACGTTAGCCAGCTAGCTAACATTAGCCAACGAACGTTAGCTAGATAAATCTTACCACGAAAGGGTGGACTGATTTATAACCAGTTTTCTTGCATCTTGGTCCTTTGATTAAAGCAATTAATATTTACTAAAATGTTACAAAATCTAGTTAGTTAGCTGTTTTCTCCGACCTAGCCAATGAATGTAAATTTGGTAATTTTCACGTCCTCCTCCTTGATTAGAGTTTTGTGGTGGTTGACAACTACAGCAATGGCACATTATCGCCACCTACTGGAGTGGAGTGTAACTATGGCCTAACTAATGTCACTGGAAATAGATCAATCAATCATTAAACATAAACGTGGGTATACAGAAAGAAGAGTTACGCAAATAAAACAAAAATATCGATAAATCAACACATTTGGAAATAATTCCAGATAAAGAAACCATATAGGCCTTGTGTCTCGAGACAATACTTTGTGGCTTTAGAGTAAAATAAATAAATAAACTAG